>NC_090296.1:80937776-81147776 GCF_039906515.1 Pseudorca crassidens
AAAGTGTGTGAATTTTCATATTGTCTAACTTACCTTGAAATTCCATCTCTGCTTCCCCATTGACCCTTCTCCTAAAATTTAAGAAATCTAACGTTTAGTTTGTTCTTTTCCCATTAGATTAGGGAGCCTGCCAAAAAAGAGCACAGGTTCATGCCTGAATACCATCTCCCTTTCCATGAATCTTTCCAATCCTGGGCAACACTTTTAATGACTTAGAATTAACTGCTTTCTAATTATGCACTGCGGCAGACACGATGGTGTGGTATGGGTCTTTGCCAGCAAAGGGAAACACGGGAGATATAAATGAGCAGGCTACCAGAGGGAATTATTAGAAAGGCTTCTTGAAGTCATCAACTTGCAAAGCAGAGACTTATCCCTGTCTCATTGACCACTACAAACTCGGTCATACCACCTGCAGTATCACCTTTAAGAGCATCCATTTCTCTTTCTTTATATAACATAAGACACTTGTGATCTTGCCAGGTTTTCTAGCTACCTCAGCAAATTTTGGTAGGTCTCTGCTGCCATTAACTTTCTCCCCTGACCTTGAGTTGGAGTCTTCTCTTTACCTGTGACTCAACTCTCAATGTCATCTGACATGCAGGGCCCCAGTAAGACAGGAGAGCTCAGCTTAGACAGAAGAGCTCAGCTTCATTATGTGGCCCTATATTTGCTCTACCTGGAGCACTAAGTGTCTTGCAACTTTAACTGCCAATATTTGAATTGGAGGGATATCTAGGAGGGAGGAAAACGAGGTCAATTCTTATAGATATGTTGCCTCAATCTGGAGGTCAATTCTTATAAATATGATGCCTCAATCTGGAACATTTCACATTACTTTTGAGTACCATGGGAATAGTGCTGGAGAATACCCAGGTAATTATGAGCCCAACTGGCTAGTAAGTTCATATCATGGCTCCACCACTAACTAGGAGTGGGACTTTGGGCAAATTACGTAAATTCCCCATCAGTTTCTTCATATCTAAGATGAGGATAGCCACCTTGTGAGTACATACTGAGAGTTCATCGAATTAGGGTTTAGAGTTGTGCCTGGTACACAGTAAACACTCAGTAAATGTTGACTGTTATTCCTTTTCAGAAGTGGACACTTGTTATAGGGTAGGCTGAGTAACCCCGCCTTCCTGAATGCTCAACTGACTTTGTATAGTGTTTCTGAAATTAGAAATTTGGGTACATTTACAGTTTTACCATATCCACATAGTGTACCACATGTACTAATAATAAATATGCTATATCTACCTGATATTTTTAAAATGTCATTTATTTAATTATATTTTCAAAGGGAAATTTATAATACCACGTTAAATAATAAACTGGGCTTTCTTGCCATAAATAGAAAGTACTTGTTAAAATAACGTATAACTGTTCAAACAATTATTTTGTGTCCTAGTAAAGTCACTTCTCCTATGCCAGTGTTAAGCCCTCTTCTCTTTGGGACACATGGCATTAGATGTTGTCAGCACTTATCTAAAGACCCATTGTGTCCTATAGCCTCTTAGTCTACATTTTCTGAAAACAGTTTTTTAAAAAGCCTACTCATCTGAAATAATAAAAGCTCAAATTAAGTCAAATCCATTTTAATACCTAGAAATGGCTGTAACAGTAGGGAATTGGATTTTGAGTAGCTCATTAATAATGTGGTCAGCAATTTATTGAGTAGCTGTTTGTGCAGAGCGACTTTGAGGTGATAGCTGAGAAATATTTTTGCTTTTAGGCAGCTTGTCAAGTATCCTGACACAAGCAGTTCCTCAGTTGTCTTTGTGAGCCATGCATTCTCAAAGATGGTGATATGGCGTAGCCAGATATCAAGTATATCTGCGGCATTAAAATTTCATTGGGGAGCAGTTAAGAAAAAAACGTCTGAAAGTGTCCTGAGGCGGCCATAATGAAACAAACTAAAAAGAGGTGAAGAAAGATTGACGTAGACCAAACATAGGGCCACAATGCAATCTGAAACCTTGTAGCTTCAGCACCAGTAATAAACTTATAAGAATTATTTCTCATCTTCTTGGTGTGACCACAGGATTAGCTAATCCTCCATGTAAAAACCCTCAGATATGTAAAGATAGCATTGAGGAAGTATGATATCTTTTTTCCGTACTGTGCTAAGCATTATTTTTTTCCTTCAGATTTTGTTTTCTTTGGGCTCTCATGGTTTCAAGTCTTAGCATTCTGATCAATCTTCTGTCAACAGGTGACAAAGTAATATTTAATAAAGTGCCAAATGATCGGTAGCAATGAGTTCACTCCGCCCCACAGTATGAGGGAGAGGAGAACAAGAAGAATTAAGGGAAAACTTTACTGGAGGAGGTGAGAATTGAACTGAGCTTTGAAGTTTTGGCCAACGGAAGGATTCAAAAGAACATTCCAGATTTGGACGATGGAGTCTGGGGTGGAATTAAATATGTACTTGGCATTAACCACATGCTGAATAAAGTTCTGTTGAATGTTTGTTCGTTGAATAGGAGTTGATGGTGTATGATGGCTGTAGAGCTGCAAGTTGCCTGAGACAAGGATCTGATCAGTGTGACTATTCATGCTTTGGAGACACCTTCCTCTTGTCCTTATATAATACTTTTTTGATGACTCTAGTTCAAGTTATTTCTTACACAATTATGTGCTAGTTAGAGAGCAAAATTATAATTTGTCCCTATAGGGTTCCCTAATGTTAAAAGATATTTCTTATTCAGATGGACAAATGGGATCAGACTGCTTTAGAGATCACTCCTGTGCTACAGGAGAGCTAGCGAGCTGCCTGGAATTCTCCAGAGGAGTGGTTCCAACTGTAAGAGAAAGTAGGCTCCTGTAGGCCACTGGCAATATTGAAATTGTCCAGAAAAGGCACTGGCAGGCCAGCTCCATGGAGATGTAACTTGAGACCTTCATGACCTTGATATCCAAAAGCCTTAAACCAGCACTTGAAGAAGAGATTAAATTCTAGCTTAAAATTTAATTCTAGATTAAATTTTAGGCTTTGCCATTCTGGAGCTCAGCCTCTGGAGCAGCCGCGTGAAGAAGCAGAACTCCTGGTGTGTTTTGGGAGCAGCTGTGTTCCCCATCCAGCTTTTCAGCTGCAGGGATTGTTTTTTTTTTTTTTTATTCTTTGTTTTTTTCAATGGAGGGAGAACCAGATTCTAACAACACTGTGCTGTCTGCACTTGAATTTTCCTTCCAAATGACCCGTCTCATCTTTATCCCTGTATCATCCATCCCTCACTTCATCTTGTTTTCACTCCTGACTGCTGCTATCCAGTGTATAGTCAGCCCCATGCTGGCTCACTTATCATGCTTAAATCCATTTGTGACATCGGATTAGAGGTCCCATGTATGTATGGTCTTGTCTTTGTTTCAGTCCAGGTGTAACCTAGGCAGATGGCACTCTTTGCAGTAGGCAGGACTTCCAGGGACCTTAAGAGTGAAGATGATTCACCTGCTTGTTTGCCTCCGTTCCTTTCCGCAGTAGCTGGCCACTTATCTGAGCTTACACTAAGGAAAGGAAGAGTTATAAAAGTGGGTGTGATGTTAATGATTTGGGCACAGTTGCTACTTGCTTGATTGCTGGTGCTTGAAATGCCCTTAGCTGGAGGGGAAAAAATCTCTCTCTTCTATGGTTATAGGCAAGACTTAAAATACAAACCCCTCATGCAGCGACAACACATTAAGCTTAACACACACAGAGGTGGAAAGGACTTCTACCAGGTTCTTTCCAGAGAACAGGTTTGATTCCGGATTGTGCACTGCACACACTGAATCCCACAAGGGGGCGCGGCGGGGGGGTGTAAAGAGGGAAATTCTGGCATTGACGCCTTTTGCCTGTTGAATAGACTCACTTCTGCTGTCTCTCCAAGGCCGTGGCAACATGTGCGTGGTAAGAGCAGGCTCCTGACTTCATTTATACCTCATGAAGTTTTTCTTTTTTTACCCTCTGGACCATAGAAAGTAACAAATGATTTTGATGATGTGATTTTGGGAGGCAAAAAGCAGGCCACACTGTAATCTAACACCGGCCAAGTTAACAGCCTAACGACTGTAACATCCCAGGTCTCAAACAGCATGTTAGTGCTTTTTGCGTGTTATTTTATTTCATCTTCACAACAACCCTACAAAATAAGCACCAGTGTTAATGCTCTTTTACTGATGAGGGAACTGAAGGTCACAGAGATTAATTAACTTGTTGATATGACACAGCTAACAGGTGGAAGGGCCAGGCCTCAAACCAGGTCTATCTGATTCTAGACTCAGCACATAACCACTGTTCCGTGCTGCCTTTCCATTTGAAAGCATTATAGTGCATAGCTTTGCAAGTTTACCTTTCCTTTAGAAGGCATGTTTTTCCTCTTTTGAGGAAGATGTAAAAAAAAATTATGGTCTTGTATGATATCTGAGGCTAGGTCATAAGAAGCCATAAACTTCTGCCTGGCTCCCTTGGGATGCTTGCTCTTGGAACCTACCCGTCAGTTCAAGGGGAAGTTCAAGCAGACCTCAGAGAGGTCCAAATGGAGAAAAACCGAGGCCCCTCTCCCACAGTTATAGCTGACCTCACAGCAAGCACAGATTTCCCAGACCTGTGAGTGAGTGGTCAAGAAAGTGAATCCTCCAGCACCCAGATAATCCACTCCAGTTAACGCCACACAAAGAGAAGCTGTCTCCATTGGTCCAGCCCAACTTGCCAAATAATGAGCATGTTAAGAAATTGGTGTTTAAAGCCACCAATCCCCTCCACCAAAAAAAATATGGGTCTGTATTTGAGAAGCCCGTGGAATTGATTCTCAAACCTGCAGAACCAAGTTGTTTTGTTTCCTAAGCCTGTTGATTAGCACAGTGCTTTGGCCTGTGACATGGTAGCAGCCTTTGGAGAGGTCAGGGGAACGATTTATTTCCTAGCCACCAATGACCATTCTCCCATTTCCCTGGCCTAGCCAGACACCATGCAGCAGAGAGGACTTCATGGGTGATTTAGGTGGTTCCATTCTCCAACCTACCTGCATATTTGCCACCTGCCCCTCTCGCTATTGTCTGGGGCTCCAACTTCATGGGAGGACTTTTTTCTTTATATATTTATATAACTTTAACTGCAAAAAAAAAAAAAATTAACAAAGAAACAAGTTTTCCCTTGAACTTCTTATTAAAGGGTTTCCAAAAACTTCAGCAACATAACAGAGTGAGTTTTTGTGGATGGGCTATGTTTCCATGACAAAGACATAGAAATGATAGACCAAATAAACAACAAAAAAAATCTTTTAAAATACATAATCAAGTTCAAACAAAGGAATTCAATCTCTAGTTACAAGAAATGGAGACAGAATGTGTATTCAGAATGGTGAACAGGGGCTCACACTGTGTAGGTCCATAAGAGTTTTTAGCTTTAGATGTAGACATAAAAGGCCGGGGCTGGGATTTTTAACACCCCATAGGGAAAGATGTGCAGCCAGGAGCTGGAATTGAACTTCTACAAATAGCCCAAACCATGAAAAAAAGGAGTAGGAAACTCCACGTGCCTAGAGAAAATGTAAGGAAGCTTGCTTACTGTATATGGACTTGGGTTGTGGAGTATTAGGAGAGGAGAGAGAAATTAGAAATAGGTCAGCACCATTTGTGGGTATAGGTTCAGATTTGCATTCTTACTTACTGCAGGAAGGCTGAGCTAAGAAATTAACAATAAAACTAGTCTCTGCAAAAATATACATAAAACTACTTTGTCATGGTTATTTCCGCAGCACAAGTCGAACAATTCTTTCTGAAAATAAGCTAACAGTAAAAATTTACAAAGCAAGTAAGGAAA
Source organism: Pseudorca crassidens (assembly GCF_039906515.1). Classification (NCBI taxonomy): domain Eukaryota; kingdom Metazoa; phylum Chordata; class Mammalia; order Artiodactyla; family Delphinidae; genus Pseudorca; species Pseudorca crassidens. The sequence goes on from NC_090296.1 coordinate 80,943,580, forward strand.
CTACCACCATAGGGAAGATAGGTAAGTAGGTAGGCAGGTAGATAGATAGATAGGTAGAGAAATCGTATACTATGGACTAGAGATGAGAAAATGAAGTCACTATAAATTTAATCTATAAGATGACATTTATAAACTAAAATTAATATATAAGCTGATTGAATAAAAAGAAAGACTATAGGGACTTCCCTGATAGTCCAGTGGTAAAGAATCCTCCTTCCAATGAAAGGGATGTGGGTTCAATCCCTGATTGGGGAACTAAGATCCCACATGCCGCGGGGCAACTGAGCCGCACGTGCCACAACAATTGAGCTCGTGCGCCTCAACCAGAGAGAGAAGACCCGTGTGCCGGAACTAGAGAGAAGCCCGCACACCACAACGAAGACCTGACACAGCCAAAAAAAAAGGAAGACTATAACTGGATAAATGAAAGAATAGGAAATAGTGTGAAAAACACATTTAAAAATACAAAAATAACATTTAGAAATGAAATAATTGTCATTGAGGTTAAAAGCTCATTAGATGAGTGAAGTGTTGGATTAAACAAAAAAAATAAAAATTAGAAGAATTAGATTAGAACAAAAGTTAGTGAATTCTAGGATGGATCTAAGGAAAGTAACTTTAGTGTAACACAAGAGATGAAGAGAAGGGAAATATAAACACTTTATAGGGGTAGGAGATAAAATAAGACCTAAAAGATGTCTAATATAAGCGTTCCAGAAAGAGAATGGAGACCAAAGCTATAATGGCTCATTTCTTTCAAACTGGTTAAAGGCATTTATCCTTAGACTCATGAAACATAGCTAATTCCAAGCAGGCTAAATAAAAAGAGCCATACCCAAGTGAACAGTGATGAAACTATTGAATATCAAAGAAAAATCTAAAAGCAACCAGAAATTAAAGACAAATTACCTATATAAGGACTACCATTAGACTGACAGTAGAGTTCTTATTTGTAATAGATGTCAAGAAACAATGGAATCATATCTTCAAAGGGCTGAATCTTAGCCTGTGATTCTGTGCCCAGCTATATGATCATTCAAGAGTGAGAAATAAGTAGAGATATTTTCAGACAAGGCAGAACTAAATGATTTACTACTCAGTGATCCCAGCTGAAAGAACTAATAAATGAGGTGCTTTAGTAACAATATCCAATTTTTGGATATTGAATCCAAAAGTAGGATGTGGAATTCAAGAAGCAATGCTGAAAAAGGAAATTGACAAACATGTTGATAAATCTAAATAAGCATTGAATATTTTAAAAATGTTTTTAAAAATGGAAAGAGACTATATAAGTGAAGATTCTCCAGAGAAACAGAACCAGTAGGACTGTGTGTGTGTGTGTGTGTGTGTGTGTGTGTGTGTGTGTGTGTGTGTGTGTGTGTAGAGAGAGATTGATTATAAGAAATTGGTTCACATGATAATAGAGGCTAATAAGTCCCAATATCTACAGTTAGTCAGCAAACTGGAGACACAGGAGAGGCAATGCCAGTGGCCTAGTTCCAGTCCAGAGGCCTGCAGGCTTGAGACCCAGGAGGAACCAATATTTTAGTTCTAGTCTAAAGGCAGGAAAATACCAATGTCCCAAGTCAAAGGCAGTTAGGCAGAAAGAATTCTCTTCTACTCAGTCTTTTTGTTCTAGTCAGTCCTTCAGCTGATTGGATGAGGCCCACCACATTAGGGAAGGCAATCTGCTTTACTCAGTCTACCAATTCAAATGTGAATCTCATCCAGAAACACCCTTACAAACATCTAGAATAATGTTTGACCAAATGTGTCACCCTGTGGCCCAATCAAGTTGACACATAAAATTAACCATCACAAAGACTAACTAGGAAATTGTGTTTACAAACAAGATAGTTGAACAGAAATAATAGGCACAATAACATGGAGGCTGATGAGGAATGGGGGCTTTCTGATTGGAGTGAGTGCATTCTAAATTACTTATACTCAGAATTACAAAGGAGGTATGATTAGATTAGATATTGTTTAAATTTTTTTGAGAGGACTACTGAAGAAGTAGATACAAAGTGTATTACATTCAAGTGAATAAAGAGAGAAAGGGGGCATAAAGAAAATTTAATCAACTAGGAGGTAGTAAAGGAGAAATGGAGAAGGGAAGAAAATGGTTACCAGAACATGGAAAACAAGAGGGTAGAGATAAGTCCAGATGTCTCAGTTGCAAGTGGATTAAACTCACTTTTTTAAAAGCAAAGATTTTCAAATTTGATTTTAGAAAATCTGGCTAAATGTTATTAATAAGAGGCAGGCCTAAGACTTAATGATACAATGAAGTTTAAAGTAAAGAAATGGAATACCAGATATATCAGGCAGATACTATCCAAAAGAAAAGTGATGCAGCAGTATTACCACTAGGTAATGTTATGTTTAGCACAAAAAAAGAGATTGAGAAGGTTATGACTTGATGCCAAAAGATATAATTTCTAAGAAGTATATGTAAAACAATGAGTTTGTACACCCAACAAAATAGCCTCCTAATATAGAAAACAAACATTGATAGAATTATGTGGAGAAACTGACAAACTGACAGTAGTAGTAGATTAGTTCATATCTAGTTTGGAAAATATTAATAAGAATATAGAAGATTTGAATAATACAATTAAAAACCTTGACATACTAGACATACCTGAACTCTGTACCTCAATAGGAACTTCAGTGATTTTTAAGACATATAAAACATTTATAAAAATACGTTCCATATAAAAACACAAAGGAAGTCAAGCACATACTTCCAAATTAAACATCACATACACTGACCACAATCTGATCAAATTGGAAATATAAAAAATGAAATGTTTAAAAGAATTTATGAATCAAAGATTAAATCATAATGGAAACTACAAAATATTTATAAATGACAACAAAAATGATGGCATGTAGCTAAAGCAGAATTTAGAGGAAAAATTATAGCCTTAAAAAGTATGTTAAAAGATTAAAAATGTATTTAATAAACATAGTAAATTAGTAAAAGGATAAGTGTAGCAAACTCAAAGAAGAAAGCAGGAAACAATGATCACAAAAGGATAAATTCAATGTAACTTGAAGAAATGGAGCAGTAGAGAGAAAGCAAAACCCAAATTTGGTTTCTTGAAAATACTAGTAAAACAAACCAACCTCTAGCAAGAGTGATAAATTTAAAAGTTTACACAAATTAATCTTAGGCTATCCAAAGTTAATTTAATTGCCGATCCAGAAGCTAAGTCAGAATGGTGGGACATGGATATTTATTATATTAGCCTCCTGCCTTCTTTATGTTAGAAATATTCCACAATAAAAAGATCATGATCTTTATTTAGGCATTATGCCTTAGTCCAGGCATTGCCTCTTGCCTGTCTTCTGTGTAGCGTGCTTTAACAGATACCAGCTCTCCTATTCTTGTACATCTTGCTTCAAGTGACTCATGCATTCTTGCTTTGCACATGCTTGGTAGATAGTTGAAATCCCAGCAGTTGAAGCAGTGACAGGGTTAAATTGTGAAATCAACAGAACGACTACCTCTAGGAAAGGTTAGGGAGAACAAAACTCCTGTCTACCTGTGGTCAAAATAGATTGATGTACATTGGACAGATGTCATGGCTGGCCTAGGGACAGCTTCTGTGAAAGGCATAGGCTTCCATGAGGGTTCCTATCCCCAGCCATCCCAAGATTGTCCAATTGCCTTTCCTTATCTGGTTGATGTTATTATTCCTCCCTTTGGCATTTCCTAAGCTTCAGAGTATGTGTGTAAATGTATGCTTGCACTCTGGCTTGATCTGAGATGTAGACCTCCTCAAGCCTGAGTGCAAAGACCCAGGCATGGAGGGCAGGCACATCCTGCATCTGGAGCCTTGGCCTGCAGTTCCTATATGTTAGCACTTTTCTCTCGTGCTCTGAAAAACGGCAGGTTGCAAGAAGAGAAAAGAGCTTTTTTTGAGTTTAAAATGAACGTGGACTCAATATATAGTTTTTACTATTCACTTTAAAAATCACTGACTTCCTCTCGCAAGCTTCCTTTGATTTGAATAGTGTTCTATTCAATATATTCAAACTATTTTTTTTAAGTTTATTGGCAATGATTCTTAATTCTGGTAAGCACACTGTTCTAAAATGTATATTGTGAGGAAAATTATGATGTCATCAGTTTCTTTTTTCTTTAATATTTCCCTTTCTTCCCTCATAAAATAAATGACCTAATTTTTTTCTGTACTAGGGTATTGTCCCTCTTCTTTTTTAAAAAGGGCCTTTGTTTTATGATTTTAGCAATGAGTTTGCATATAGTTTGGTATGAGGTCAGTAATTTTCCCTAGAATAGCACTTTTGGGTATACTGTCTGGTCATTTAGTAATCTTCTTCTCACATGGGTATGAGAGTTAGCAGTGTAATAACTTAGCAATAACCAGGTGCATGTGGAGAAGGTGCTTTTGTTCCCTTGAGACACTGATAGCATCATGGGTACCACAAAGGAATGTGTCTGCCATTACTATCCGGTGACTGAGTGGGTGGCAGACCAGAGAGAGTGCAGTCCCTCAGGGAAGGTGACCCAGTGCATGTGCGATTGCTTTGTTCCCCTCCTACTAGCCTGGCCTTAGAATTAAGTTGGGAAAACAGAGTGAGTTTACCAGGTACTTTTCTATCTATTTAACACTATTGTTGGAATAATCTATTCTTTTATAATAAGACAGTTTGCTGCTTCATATTTCCAATGTTTGTTCCACTTATCCATGGTAATGTCTTTCCGAAATAATTGAGTCTAACTTAAGCTTACATGAGGCAAATGCCTAAGCCTGATTTGTTTCTTATTATTACTTAAACTTTAACAAAATAAATAACAAAAAAGCTGTTGTAGCTGTTTTCTCTAGGGACTCATGTAAGAACCCTTAAAGGTAGTCATGTCAGATAACATTATCACTTTCTACAGAGGAAGACACCGAATTTGAGAGGTTCCATAATTTGCCAGGTTGCAGAGCTGGGTATAGGGATAGGGCTGGATAGGATTCCTCCAGTGATGATGATCTTTTCTGAGACTCCAAATATGGCCTCTCCACTTGCAGTGCAAACACATTTATAAATGGCTATGAACTGTATAACATTGCTATAAACATGCAGTTATGGAACTAAGAATAGGAAATAATTAAAATTATTGCGCTTCATTTTTTCTTTGTGCACTCCATACTATGCTTAAGTGAGAAAGATGTCATTTCCTTATTTCCTTCCACAGAATTTACTAACATTTATCCTATCTGTCAGTGTTCTTATGGTACTGAACTTGATAAAGAACATCATAATCTAAAAAAATACGTTAAGCCAAAAATTTTCTCAGAACCTGAATGACATAGGTCTGTGGTCTGTGTTCATTCTGTTTAACTAGATAATTATCCAGTATGCTTTTAGTTTGTGCTTGTAGGGACCAGACCCTAAGCTGTTTTGGTAAATGGGAATGAGTCCACTGGAGGACTTGAAGGAATTGGTTCCTAAGCAACACCTGACTTAGCTTCCATCTAGAGACGTGCCTTCCTCCCATGCTGAGGAAGAGGAGTTCTGGCCACCATGGCTTCTGCATGCCTACAGTAAACAGTGAGGGCAGGATCTCCTGCCTCACTTTTCAAAGGGTGTGATCTGATATAGCATCCCTCAGAAGATGCCTCCCATAGTCCCTTCTGTTGCAGTTCCCCGGGATAAGGTCAATTTAATTTGCAACTGGGTGTGATGAGACGTTTTGGGACAAAAATTCGTATATAAATATAAATGTGTGTGTGTGTGTGTGTGTGTGTGTGTGTGTGTGTGTGTGTGTGTGTGTGTATTATTTTCCCTTATTTATGATTGGCTCAGGGCTTCCCTGGTGGCGCAGTGGTTGAGAGTCCGCCTGCCGATACAGGGGACACGGGTTCGTGCCCCGGTCCGGGAGGATCCCACATGCCACGGAGCGGCTGGGCCCGTGAGCCATGGCCGCTGAGCCTGCGCATCCGGAGCCTGTGCTCCGCAACGGGAGAGGCCATAGCAGTGAGAGGCCCGCATACTGCAAAAAAAAAAAAAAAAAGATTTGCTCTATTGTCAGTCAGTTTTACCTACTTTCCTTACCTGTGAAATGGACATAACATTTCGTGGCAGTTGATGAGAATTATTTCAGAAAGGTTTAGAATTCAGAGATGCTTTCTCGGCTGAAAGTTATTTTTTATTGACGTCATTGAAGTCTTTGAATCTGACCTGCCTTCACTAAGCTTTCCAGGTACATATGCTTGATTATAACATACTTACCTGCAAAAGGTAAATATTTTCTTTTCTGATTGTTTTTGTTGTGGTTTTCTTTTTCCCCCAAGTGGGCTTTTCCAAAGCTAATTTATCTGCAAAGAGACATATGCTTTAGGTCTGTACTTGTTAATTTACCTTGGAAAAATTAGGTCATCTTCAAATCTGGCAATGTGGCTTATAAACTTGGCAAAATGGTCTAATTAAAAGCTTCCCGTAGATTTGAAAAAAGGAAAAAAATGATTAGTATCAGTAATGTTTTCATTTTCATGCTTTGTGTATTTATAGGTATATGTCACTTCTCATGTTGTATTAAAAGTATGTTGACTGTCTGCTAACAGTTCATCTCTTTTCTTCTGCAGCCTCCAAGTCTGTTATAAATAGTATGCTACGGGACCCTTCTCAGATTCCAGATGGAGTTCTAGCAAATCAGGTCTATCAGGTATTAATCACAGCTGTCTATTTTCAGTGGCAATGCTGTTATCTGCCTAGCAGAGTAAAGGATTTTAAACCTCATTTAATTACTGTCATCATAAACTATCACTGAGGTCAGGGTGCACCATAAATGGCAATGCAATATTTGCGAGAAGAGCATTTCACTTTTTAATAGCTTGCTTTTATAGTGAATAAAAAGGATGCAATTTTTGTTTTCTGTGATTAAATCTGAACAGTCTTTTGATAGCTTTTTAAATTTTTCTTTTTAGGAAAAGGAATGACTGCTTTTAGGATACTATTTAACTGCACCAGTTTTTGTAGTCACTCATCCCAGACCCCTTCTCTTATTTGTCTGCAGTGCATCGTGAACGACTGCTGTTATGGACCACTGGTGGACTGCATCAAACAGTATCCTTTCCCATAAAATTTTAGGTGCACAATTGACGAGCTTAGACTCAGTGGAGGAGATGTGTCTAGCTTTAACCTGACATAAAGTTCTGCTTCACAAAACACATATCATACTCTTCTATTTTATATTCAATCAACTGGAGGGTCACTGCAGACCATTCTTTTCTACAGCTTAAAAAAAAAAAAAAATCAGATAGGCCCCGGGAAGATGTCAGTTCAGCAGTTGCACAGTCACAGGCTTATTTCAAACTGCTTGGTTTTCAGTGAGTTTAAAGGTACAGAGTCGTGAGGCAAGTAACACATTGTCTGGGATGTCTAACCATTCCAGTGAACATTTTTTCAAATATAACACATTTCTATTTAAAATGAACCAAATTTAGTTGAGAATAAATTTTGAGCCTGGAGTTAAAGGATGATGTGATTAAAATGCCACCAGAGACTATCACGTTTTAAAGGGCAGTAGATTCTTATTGCTTAAATGTTGATTACAATCTGAGCTCTTGCTTGGGTTCCTAATAAACATTTTTAGAGAAAACCAAGCTAATTTTTCCCTCTGGACTGAATTTAAGGCTATGAGAACAGATGTCCAGTCATTCTTCATTAAAGATATTGAGATTACTAGAGTTAATGCTTGCTTCTTCAAACAGGATTTGAGTGGACAGCAACTAGACGTGGTGAAGGAGGACATTTTTAATCAATACCTTTAGTAGTGTTGTGGCAACACTAAGGATATTGACAGTCCTTGGCTCAAAAAGTTTATTCAAAAAGTAAATAATTAGCAATTTTTTAATGGGAACCATATCTATCTGAGTCCATGAGTCTCATATTTCTTAATAATATAACATGCCCTTCCTGGGTTTTGTTAGCATGGGTGGCATTGCGACCAGTTGTGACTCGGTGATTACCAGTAAGGAGGCTTTTTGTTAGGAGTCAATGAAATTTTTGTAAAAAAAAAGATTCATTTTCTTTTTTTCATAAAGTTAACCTTTGAAAAATAATCTTTTAGCAGAGTCCTCTTGTAAGAATATTCAGTATCTATGTTACAGCCCTTGGTATATTTATTCTTCCAATCTAACTTAATCTATTATATTTATTAATATATAATATTAATATATTATAGCCCTTTGTATATTTCTTATTCCAGTCTAACTTAAATTAATAAAAATCACAGCATTGTCATAAGCTTGCCTCTTTATTAGACCAAAGTGAAACTATACTTCTATTTTCAGTGTAAAATTAATGATAGTGTTAGAAACTGTCGGAATGCCAACCTCACATTGCTACAGTGATAAAGTTTAGCACATTCATATAACAACTAACACCATCTCAGAGTATCTGGGGTGGAATTACATGTTAATTTTGAAGCACATAAAATAGTTAAAAATCAATTTAAAGTTAAGGTTTTAAAAGCATAATGTCTTTTGAAGGATTGCTTATTGATTTTAAATATAACTATCTAATTATATATGCATGGACTAACGTATGAAGTCAACTGCTTTGCAAATGCCAGGAGGCTGTTTTTCAGTAATAGTTGAGATGCTTACGGGAAACCAGATTGCTGTATTGCTGGGGAAGAAAATGGCTTGTGAGATTATTTACAAGTTTTGCCCCATGGTCACTGCCATACATCAATAATAGGTATTATTATAGAGAAAGTCTAAGTGTTTCTGCTTATGAAGCATTATAAATTCTGTTTGGAGTATTCTCCTTGCATTTTTGCCATCATTCACTTTCCTTTTTTGGCTGTGTTATTGCCAGTAGAATTTAAAGTAGTACATGATTTCAGTTGATAAAGATAATGATGTATGTCTGTAAATTGTATTCACTGACTAGATTATAATTTCACAGTTCCATTATGCCTATTGCCAATAAAATTACTGTTTTTATAAGCTTTATTTTCTAGACCTTGTATTTTATATATGTTTATATCAAACAAAGCATAATCAAGAAGTATATCTTTCCAAAGTTTCAAATTAGTGATTGCTTTTACCGTGCAAAATAAAACAGGCTGGGATGTTCATAGAGAATTGATTTTATCTTTGTACTGAGATAGTAGCAGTTTAATATAATGTAAATACACTTGCATAGATGTTTCTGAGGCTGATCAACAGGAATTATTTTATTTCACACTGAGTAAAAATTATTGAATTTTCATGTGAGTGGAAATGCTATTTGTATGTTGTTCTGATAATTTGGTAACGTTTACATTGCTTACTCGGTAAATTGCATCATTTCATTAGAAAGCACACACTTAATAAATAGAATAGGTGCAAAACCTTTTTACTCCATTATGAAAATGTTACATGTAGACATTTGTTTAAGTAGAATAAAGTAAATTGGTCATTTGTTAATAAGACGCCAAAAAAGCACAGTAGCAAAGAGTATATAAATTGTCATTGTGCTTTCTTTTTCTTTTGGTGTCTACTGTAATTCTTCCTACATAGCCACGCCCACTCACCTCTCCTGCCACAGGTTATATTCACGGACACAAAAGGCGTGAGAAACCGGCCACCTCAACTTTCCAAAGTGTGACTTCAGGACAAGCTATTAGACAAAGACCTAAACAGAGGAGCAAGGAAAGACAAGGGTACAGGAAGCTTGAAGTGCTGTGGGTTTCATTTCTGTACCATCAGTAACCTTGGTTTCATGAATCAACATTTTAGATGTAAATAATTTACAACAATAAAAGTGAGAGCACATTTATGTGGAATAGAAGTAAATAATTTAGTTCTCAAATGTGGGATGCCCCTAGTAATGAGAAACCATTGAGAGATATTCATCAGATATCTTCAATGGACTCTGCAAGTGTGTGAAATTTTGTGATTTAAGAATTTGTTTTCTTTATTTTGTTTTCAGTGAGAAGTAAGAGCAGTCCTATGCATGGGGAGGAGGGGACAGCAGAAGGAAAAAGACAATGATAATGACTTGGGGCTTGTTTTGATAGTGGATACGAGTGGTCTCACCTCTTGAATTCTAAGATTTAAGTGATATTCACCTGTATGTGTTAAAGAGCAGACTAATTCTCTAAGAATTTTTAATTTTACAAATAATATATAAGCTTTTTTTCATTTAAATTGGACTCTTGCAGTGCATGATCAGAATTAAAGAGTCTCTGGTAAGCCAAGGAGTGATAGGACCAGGTTGGCATCAGTGAGATGGAGAATTAGATAATTACAGGCACACCTCATTTTATTGTGCTTCACTTTATTGCGCTGCGCAGATATTATGCCTTTTACAAATTGAAGGTTTGTGGCAACCCAGCATCAAGCAAGTCTGTTGGATTCATTTTCCCCATAGCATTTGCTCACTTCCTGTCTCTGCATCACCTTTTGGTAATTCTTACAGTATTTTAAACCTTTTCATTATTATTATATTTGTTACCATCATCTGTGATGTTGTAGTAGCAAAAAGATTAGGACTCGCTGAGGGCTCAGATGATGGTTAACATTTTTTAGCAATAAAGTATTTTTTAATTAAGGTATGTGCATTTTTTTGGACATAATGCTTTTGGGCACTTCATAGACTACATTATAGTGTAAAAATAACTTTTATATGCGCTGGGAAACCAAAAAATTCATGTAACTTGCTTTACTGCGATATTTTTTTTATTCTGGAACTGAATCCACAATATCTGCAAGGTCTGCCTATGTTACCAAATGCTTTTGACAGAATTAAAGTACCAGAATAGGATAACACTCCTTTTCACACTTTGTACAATCTCATCCTTTTGGAAAATAGACCAGAATTCCAAGTTTCTTTCCTGACTTCATTACTTACTGGCCATGAGACTGTCAGCAGGTTCTTCAGCCTTCTTGAACCTTGCTTTCGTTAACTGTAAAAATGGGACTAGTAATGGTACCTGCTAATGTGATTGTTGTGAAGATTAAATAAGATGATACACCAAAGTGTTTAGCACAAAGGCTTAGTATATGGTATTTAAGAAATATTAACTAATGTCAATTATCTTTACATAATCAATTTTAATATTTTTTAAAGAAGCCGTACAGAGGTCACAGACACAGGCTTTGCAGAGATTTTATACTGATCCTCTGCTCTGCCACATATTAGCCATATGACTTTGTGCAGATTTCTTTCTAAGCCTCGGTTTTCTCATCTGTAAGATAAGGATAATAATAACTGTGAGGATGAAATATAATACATAAAGCACTTAATACAGTGCCTGCCTCATAGTAGCACTCAAAACTTTTTTTTTTTTTTTTGGCCGCCTGGCATGCGGGATCTTAGTTCCTCTACCAGGGGTCGAACCTGTGCCGCCTGCAGTGGAAGCACGGAGTCTTAACCACTGGACCGCCAGGGAAGTCCCAGCACTCAAAACATTCATGTGTGAGTGTGTATGTATTTATATGCGTTATATAATATGTGAAAACTTGCACACACGAGAAAAAGACTTGAAACAGCCTCTGTACCCACACCCTGATCCACAGCCCTTTACTAGGATGTCTTTCCTCCAGAGTGCATATAATTCTCAACAAGTCAGTTGTTTGACTTCCCAAGTCACAGAAGATCACCAGTCATAGACTAGAAGTGAAATAGGAGCTGCTAAATGCTGGCTTTGTGACAAGTGTGAATTCACAGAAGATTTATGGAACTCTGTAAGTCTAGAAACTCTTTTAGGGCAAAGGCTGGTTGGTATTCTTTGCTGCACCTTGTAAGTGCTTAGTAAATGGTCCTAAATTGAACTGAGGGATTTTTAACATAGCATAAAGGATGTTTAAAATGAATTTCTTTTCAAAAGAAGATAAAGTACACATCCATTTACAAATCTTTATTTGCCAAAATCCATTTAAACATTATAGAAAAAAGTCTATCGAATCACTTAAATGAGGGGATTTGTAAAGAAATCTCACTCCTCAGAGATGTGGGCTGTATGAGGAGGTACTTGCTGTAATTACCTCCATTGGTCATTTCATCTCAAAGTATAGCCCTGGTATTAGCGTGCTTTAATTCTACCTATGTTACCCTCCTTAACTAACACTTCCCAGTGCCATTGGTCATGAGCATGAAGTTCTGCTCAGGGACTTGCTTCTGGAGAAAAACCTGTCCTTCCTAGGTAAGTATTGCTTACGTCCTCTTCAGCATATGTTATCTCCACGAGTGCTTAAATATATATTTTTAAAAATCTTCCACTTGCAGTTATTATCTACTAAAGGAAGAGAAAACGATGATGGATGCTGTGCATGTTATCTTTTATTGATTTAGAACTGAGCAGGAACTCAGTTACCTAATCCCCTGTATATACAGCACATGCACAGGCTTGCAATTAATATTTTATAGCATAAGTGGCTGAAAAAATGCTTTAATATCTGTTGCAGTATTACTTTTGGTGTCATGAGATATTAGCCATAATCTAGGCCTTCCAAGAGAAAGAAACAAAAGAAATATTGTCCATAAAATACTTTATATATTAAAAAGAATTGTTAGAAAAATTCATGTTAGGTATTTTTGTCTCATGTATGGAATCGGGTAGTACTTTTACTTGAAAATGAAATACTGAGCTTTTATTATTTTTATGCCAAACATGAATTGTCATCATAGATTTAGTATGACTTTTTAAAATCTCACATGTATGCATGTGTTTGTGTGCCCATGTGGAATCTTATTACAGATTGTTATTTCTTTCAACATCTCTTACACATTAGAAATTAAGCCTCAAAAGGCGTTCATGTGATAACTGATCACAGCAACCATAAAGCACTCTACAAGGAATTAATTCCTCTTCTCCATTTTAAATGGGGTAATTTGTCAAGGTTCTATACAGATCGTATTATTGTACACATCTGTTTTATGTAGATGTTTAAGAGTTTGCATAGTGTATTTTTTTTAGTTTAAAAACATCAGACAATATTGGATTACATAATTTTTGCTCCAAAATGGACAAGACTTAGCCAAGGAAAGTCAAATGAATGGTCTTATGTCAAGTTGAGGAAGGATGTTGAATACAGTTCTGCAAGAAGTCTGTTTTAACTCTTAATATTCAATATTTTTATTAGTGACCTGGAGAATGGAGTTGAATGTGTTATAAGATTGTTGATAATTTTAAGATGGGGTATACCATAAATATTCTCCAGCGAGAGTTAGAGAAAGCTGATAAATTAGGAAAGTGCCCTCAGATTACTGAATTAAATTTTGCTATGCAAAAGCAGCAAGTTTTTGTTTTTTTTAACATCTTTATTGGAGTATAATTGCTTTACAATGGTGTGTTAGTTTCTGCTTTATAACAAAGTGAATCAGTTATACATATACATATGTTCCCATGTCTCTTGCGTCTCCCTCCCTCCCACCCTCCTTATCCCACCCCTCTAGGTGGTCACAAAGCACCGAGCTGATCTCCTTGTGCTGTGCGATTGTTTCCCACTATCTATTTTACGTTTGGTAGTGTATATATGTCCATGCCTCTCTCTCACTTAGTCACAGCTTACCCTTCCCCCTCCCCATATCCTCAAGTCCATTCTCTAGTAGGTCTGTGTCTTTATTCCCACCTTACCCCTAGGTTCTTCATGACATTTTTTTTTTCTTAGATTCCATATATATGCGTTAGCGTATGGTATTTGTTTTTCTCTTTCTGACTTACTTCACTCTGTGTGACAGTCTCTAGGTCCATCCACCTCACTACAAATAACTCAGTTTCGTTCCTTTTTATGGCTGAGTAATATTCCATTGTATATATGTGCCACAAGAAGATGTGGCACATATATACAATGGAATATTATTCAGCCATAAAATGTTTTTTAATATAAGAAGAACAACTGAGATGTTCAGCATATGGAAAGAGGGTGAATTAGATAGAAATCACTTTTTAAAATCTGATAAAAAACAAGAGTGTATAATGACTCAGAACCAGTTGGAATGGATGACCTATGATGCACCAGGAGATATGGTGTAGAACTATGGAGTTCCGATAATATTATGAAGTATCTGATCATATTGATCACTCAGTGGCCAATATGGCCCGGCCAGGTCTATTGTTTGAAGCCAACGACTGAGCAGTCATATTTTCAAGACTGCTTGGTATTACTCTCTTGGCACCATCTGCTTAAGAGTAGTCAGGCCCTTGACACCACTTCTTTTCTTCGACTAGCTTTTCTCTGCTTCCTTCCTGAGGACTAGAAGACCCCACCAGGGAGGAAAAGCAAAGGGCTTACTCATGGCTTAAACTTAGTCCCAGGTCCTTGACTTCCTTGATTCCGGGAACTGAGTGCACTAGACTGGATTGGCCATGGCTGACAAAGGCAGTGCAGAAACACACCAGGGAGTCATTGCCACTCGCATACGTGTTCAGAAAGGGGACTTAATATGGAGGAATCCCATCTATTCCTCTGTGCTCTAAGACCTAGAGGTAATTCTTTTATTGAAGCATACTAAAGATGATACTTAACTGGTGTTTTAGCTGGCTTCATGTAACCTCAGTCCTGTTTTGAAGCATTTCCTCATCAGCATATGAAGAAGTTGTTATTCTATGCACTTTAAGCGTTTTAATGTAATACTGAATTAATACATGTTTATTTATGGTTAAAACATGAAAATTCAAAGCTTTGTATGGAGTATTGTTATGGGGTTGTTCTTTTACCTTGTAAATACCCCTTCACAATGATTAATCATATCTAAAGTACTGTACCAGGTAAATTTAGATAGATCATCAAAAATATTGGTATATAAATAGACCACTAAACGTATTTTGTTTTCCTGTTTACATGTGTACACCGTGAATTTTGTTGCAGAGGCATTGCAAACATGTTTGTTTTACTTTGATTTTTTTTTAATAAATGAAGGTAAAATCAATCTCCTTCCCTCCGTGTCTCTCTCTCTCTCTCCTTCCCTCCCTCCCTCCCTCCTTCAAATCTGGACTACTTTCAAAAGACGAGGATTCTTATTGTTTATATATTACCCCTTCTTAAGAATTATGACTTCCTGAAATTTTTTATCTCATTTAAAAATTTCCACCCATTGTGCTCGATATGTCATTTTATAAAATACATATTTTATCTGACCTCTGTAAAACAGAGAGGGCAGATAAAAGAGAAAAATAAAAATAAATCACTTTTATCTTAACCCTAATAATTTCTTAAATTTTCTTGATTTATAACCATGTACTGAGCAGTTGCTATGGCACAAGATTTAACCAGGCACTATTGGAAAGAAAGAGAGTCCTTTTCATTGAAGATTTGTGTGTACTCATGGATTTATCCTATCTTGTAAATTTATCCATTTTGTACTTCTCAAAATGTATATTGTATTAAGAGGAGTCAACGTTGAATAAATGACTTTAGTTTCTCCAACTCAAAAATATATTTTATTCACATATTTGTTTGAAAAATAAGTTACTGAGTCAGGTACTATTTTAGGCATTAGACATAAGTCAGATAAAGTCCCTGCTTTTGTAGCGTTATGGTCTAGTAGGGAGACAAGTTACAAACAAATGAGTACAGGTAATTTCTAGTAATTTTCTCAGAGCTCTTGTAATTCTTTTATTCATTATTCATTCATTCTTTTCAGTTAACTTTTGTCGCGTATGTTCTCTGCATGCCAGGAACTATACACTAATTACTACGGGGATGATGACAGACACTCCCGCCGTCCGGCTGCTCAGTCACACACACTATTGCCTTGTCCGTCCCAGTAAGAATGCAGTTTCATCTAGTGCATCTCACTTGATTGTCTTGATAGTGAAAATAAATACATTCAAGGCTGTTATCCTGCTTCTCCTATGAAATTTTTGAAAGAAAGGTACAGATTATATTAAAAATCAATAGCTACCCTTTACATATGAAGAAAATGCTACTGGCTCATAAGCTACTTTTCCTGAAGTGGTGATAGAATTTTACTTCCTCATCTGGTCTCTCTCAGTGGCCCCTTCCTGCTTCCATGTGCTTCTCGGACAGCTAGTTGAGCTCATTAGCTTGGCTGTCTTACCACTAAGCTAACCACTCTTTCTTTTGGTGCAGCAGACAGATACCTTTAGTACTTGCTATGGGCAGGTACCATTAGGGGTTAAAAAAAAAAAAATCTTAAGTCAAACATGGAGCCTTCCAGGAAAATTTCAGATAAGTAGAGGTCAGTTCTTTCCAAGGATAGTTAATTTAGAATGAATATTTATTGATCGGCATTTAAAGTCTCAGAAAATGTGAAGAGCCTACTGCCGACTTTTAGGCTTGGAAGCACAAAGAACCCTTCTTAAACTTTAAATTGACCAGTGTCACTTGTGACCATCCTTATCCCCTCTGCTAAGAGTTTGTTCCATTTCTAACATCAGTGAAACAGAAAATGTATTATGTCTACTGATGGAGATGTTTTAATTTGTATCTCTCAAGTAATTAATGAAACCATGTTTTTTTATATCCTCTCTCTGTCTCTGTCTCTCTGTCTGTCTCTCTTTTTTGAGGGGGTGAGGGGAGAGATTTGGACAAAAGGCAAGGGAGGAAAGGAAAATAGTGACTGCCAGAAGATGACAAGACTGTTTGCACTGTTAGGGAAGATATGAAAGAGCTTGTACCAAAGACTGAAGACGAACCATTCATCCTCCATGGGTTGGCATATCTCCAGGTCGGAGGGACTTTCATTAGTGACTTCCACAGCCACTGTCTGGTGCGAATTCTTGTTAAGTTTGGCTTGATAAGGATGGCTCTGCAGTTATTTTATTCTTTCCAGTGAATGTTGCCCTGTTAGTAGAAGCTAACAATTATTTTGAGTGATACCTGAGAGACATTTGCTTCATCCCTTCCTCACCCTACCATGTTTGGTCTTGCCTTATGACAAACCAGCATATTTTACATGGGTGCTTTTCTAGCGTTCATGTATTACTCTGTGGGACTCCAGGAGGGTGTAATCTGTAAAGCCAAATAGGCTTAGTGAAGGATGTCCCTTGCTGTAAGAAATTAGGATCTTTGTTTCTAAGAGTTCATCTACTCCTGCTGCTTTATTCCCCACCTGAAGCAGCAGTGCTCTGGGGAAGTGATTATGATGTGACAAACGGGGGATTATGACTTCAGGTGAAGAATAGGCAGTGGGAATAGATGAGATTTAGAATACTAGGATTGTGTTTACATGCAGATGTTAGCAGTAGAGGATAAGAGACTAGAAATAAAACATATGGTTATATAGGCTAAAGGGAACTGAGATGGTTGGGTATTTCAGAAGGTATCAACTATTTAAATTCCTAACTAAAGGTTAAAACTTAGATGCAGTTTTCAGGGTAACAGGAACATTTTATTGGGGGCAGGATGTGGAGAATCTGGGGCCTGTTCTCCCCTTCCTGAAGAAGTTGTCAAGGTGAGGGACCATCTTTACTTACTTGCCTTATTGAATATGCTGTGCACGCTTCTCCCTGGGACCAAGAGAAAAGAACCACAGACATGTGTATGCTGCTGAAAGACAGGTTCTTTGGAACTTTGAAGACAGGTTACCCTGTCCGCTTAACGACGGTAGTCTTCCTGCTTCAGGCCCACAGCTCTTCCGTCACCATTGCTCTGGTTAAATAACTCACATCTGCCAATATCTGCTTTCCTGGCCACTGATGATAAATTAAAACTTTTGGTTGTAAGTGACAGAAATCCAGTCTAACTAGATTATATGCACACACAAAAAAGGAGAATTTATTAGTTCAGAGATATACCCGTGAAGTCCAAAGGAGAAGTTTGCTTCTGGTGTGTCTAGAAGTTTGCTTCTGGTGTGTCTAGAATCCAGAAGACAAAACAGTGTCATTCTCCTCTTTTTTCCCTTTTGTGTTCTTTTTTGCCCTGTTGGCTTCATTCTCAGACAACAAAGATGATCCCTGGCAGTTGCTAATTTGTTTACTCTTAAGAGTTTCTAATCCCAGGGAACAGTGGTGCTTCTGGTTGGCCTCATAATGAATCTTAGAAAGGGCTCTGATCAGTTATTCTGGGTCAAGTGTCCACTCCTGTGGCCAGTGGTAGGGGGGCGGGAGGACCGCCCACCAGAATCACATTGTGAGAGTAAGGTGGCAGTGCCAGACAGGGCAGAGTACAGGACAGAAAAAATCAAATATCTCACCCCACAGAAAATTAGCTACAGGTTGGAGCTTTATTCCCCATAACCAAAAGGCATCAGGGGTCAAATCTGTTACTGTTATTGTTGGATTGGTTCCTTGGTCCTGTGTGTGTGTGTGTCAGTGTGTAGAGATCACTTTTATGTCTCAGAGCTGCTAATATGCCTCCCTCCATTGAGATTCGTTCAGGGACAATAGGGTCTTAACATCAGTGACTACACCTCAAAGAGCTGGGGCAGACAAAGGCTAACATTCATCCATTCCACAAAATTTTGGAGTTAGAAAGGGCTCTGTGACCATCCAGTCTCCCTGTTCTGTTTAGTGGAAACTTGCCCCAGACCTTTCATCACAGTTATTGCCCTCCCCCTCCCAACAACTTGCCCTGAATTCTTTTTACTCTACCATGCTGATTTGTCCCTTCTTTTGTGGCATTAAACCAAAAGAATTTAGAGCGATGCAGTATAAAATATGGAAGAGTTTTGCTTTTGTTGTCCATGTTCATGTCCTCTGTCTCCACAGCCACCAGTCAGCAGGGGCCAGCCTACCCTACCTCACTTTGCACTGTCCTGGCTTGTGACCTCCCATTTGTTTCCTATCTTTAGGGCACTTCAATTTTCACAAGTATTGTCCCCTAAAGACATAAGCAAAGGACAAGGTCAGAGCAGTCAGTTGTATTCCTTATTAGTGGCTTTGATAAGAGGCTTTGGGGGAAGAGGTTAAAACTAATGGCTGTAATGAAATTTTTAGGTTCTCTAAAGATTTCATTCATCTGTGTTATCGCTCTCCCCATTAAATGCATATCTGTTCGGTGTACCTTTGCGATGGTTTGCATAGCATAGTAACATCTATTACCAAAACCCTGCTAACTTCTTAAATTGGAAAGGCTGTGAAACTTACTCTTAGAGAATATAAAAATATGGGATGCAAAGGTCATAGCACCAATTATTGAATGAGACAGTGTTTTGGGGGGAAAAAAACCAGAAAAACAAGATACTGGAGTAGAAAAGATATACTGTAGTTTTCACTTGTATTGATGTGTATTTTTTGCCCTTCCCCAATTTAGTAAAAATGTAACAGGTGTTAAAAAGTTTCTTTTTGTACGAGGTATTTTAACCTAGCATTTTAGAAACGTTTTGACAAATTCATAGATAAAAGACCATGTCAGAATATTATTTTTCTTTTCATTTTCAGATGTTATGAACTGGAATTTTGCATAATTTCTCTGGGAAATAACTGTATTTCTTAAATTTAAAGTCTTTTAAGAAAAAAAAAAGAAAACCTCAAACTTCTTGGCAGTCCTCATGCCGTGCTATGATTCTTAAGTATATGTTAACTAGTTTCAGATGTGTTTTGTTCTCTGACTCAAAATCATGCCTTTATTTTAAAAAAAGAAAGTGTGTAATCAGTACTTAATTGCTTTGGATATTTTGGGCATTTAGAGGAGAGGGTAATTAAAAGGCCCCAGAAATTAAACTTTCACAGTGTTCTTTACATATGTGATTCCTTTTTAAAAATGTCCTCTAAAGGCAAGCCTGACAACTTAAAAACAAATGAAGATCTGGATTGTCTTTTAAAATGTAACATCAGTTTTATCTGTGGATGCAGTTTCATTGGTTTTTTAGTTCCATTGAAGAAAGGATCATTAAAAGGCTAGAGATCAAGTGATTATTTCGTTCAGCTCCTCTTCGGTCCGGTGTCAACCAAATACTATCCAACAGATAGCCATCCCCTCTCTTGCGTTTCCAAATCTTTCATGAGGAAAATGAGAAAATTTTCCCCACTTCATAAGTATTACACATGATCAAATTTAAATATTTGCCATAATTAAGAGTGGTATATGGTCTGTTGGGACAAACCAGTACTTGGTTGTGGTGGGCTCTTGTCTATATCTGGCTATTTGAGAGGCCCAGGTGTTGGCAGTCACTTAACTTCTCTTGGCCTCTTTTATCATGTATAAACTGGAAGGTTGGAAGACTTTACAAGCTCAGAAATACTGTTTCTTAAGGCACACTATCTAAATACCCTACATTTTGTGGATCTAGAGGCTAACAAGTCTGCTTTTAAGTGAGAATATTCTTATATTAACTTTGATAATGAACACTTGAACAATGACATTAACAAGCTTGTACTTATGAAATATATTAGGTGTTTTTAATATACCTTAAATCAGAAGAGCCCTACTTCATATTTGCTACATTCACTGAATAAGTTAGGTATACAGAATTTGGAGATTGATTTCATATTGATCCCCAGCAATTCTGGGAAGTTATACTAAAAGTACTAGTCTAAAACATTGCTGTTACTCTTTTTTTTCCCTTTCTAACTAATGTTATTCTTTCTTTTTTCTTAATCCTGATCATTTTTTCTTGAAGAAAACAGCAGGTTACTTAAACATCCAGTTTTCCACTTGGGAAGTTCAAAAAATCATAAGTAACCACTTGGTTCCAATATGTACAAAAAGCTCTAAAAACATGGATGAAACTTATAATTCCCAAGGAAAATATAAATTGCAAAACTGACTGTATAAGAGATGAAAATCTAAACAGATCAGTAGCCATAAAAAAAAAAAAAGGGAAAAGTAACCAAAGAACTACCCACTATAGTAGCAGCAGGCCTAGACTGCTTATTATGGGGGAATTCTGCCCAAACTTTAAGGAATGGATAAATCCAGTGTTATTTAAAATACTACAGACCAAAGAAGAAGGTAGGAAAACTTCCCATGTGTAGTCCCTTCCTTGATGATCAAGATGTACCTCAGAGCAGACAGCTGGGGCCGGGGTGAAAGACAGCAGTGAAAGTCATCAAATACAACCTTGAACTTTGGGTCACTTTTGTTGTCTCTTAAATCAGGAAAGAAAATTATTAAGTCAGTTCAGGTGGGCTTTGCAAAAGACATGGGTATTCTTAAAAATGCATTTATATTTTATTCAGTTATCCTTTTGAGTCTTAAATATGTGCCAAGCATATGCTGGTGGTGAGAATGGGGCAGTGAATAGGCCCGGGATTTGGGACACAGGCACATACACAATGAGACAAGGGAATGAACAAAGAAGGAGGCAGAAGGGAAGTCATGTGGGATGATGACCGAGCCATAACCTCGAGATCCTAGAGTTGGAACCCTGACCCACCCAATGGTCAACCAAATTTTAAATCCATACCCAATGGTTTGGATAATGATCTAATGGTAAGAAATCTTTGAAGGTCTGGGAGCCAGGAAAGGAGCATAATGCAAAGGCCAGGAAATCAGGTCAGATGGATGGGGCTGACCTTAAAAATCTCCTGGGACCTAGATCAGGTGAGCAAGGCCACCTGTTCATAAATGCTACTTCCTATACTTGCACTCTCATCTTCTCTGAACTTTGCCAAGTTGTACCCTCCTCCTTTTTTAGGAAATCTAGGTTGAAAGAAATAGTGTGAAGATTGAAATAAGGCAGGTAAGGCAGTGAGGGTTTAGAAAATAAACAGAGAAGATACCCAATACATAATAACATAGTGCTTCCGATATGTGGAATGACCTCTTTTAAAAAAAAAAAAAGTGTAATATCTGGTGGTGACACAGACTCCTAGAAGCTGTCTTTTGAGTACAGTTACTATTGAATCAACTTCATATTGAGAGGGAGGGAGGTGGGGGGGTGGCATGGAGAAAGCATATGAATACTCTTGTACTTTGAGGTTCTCCACAGAAAGATGGAAAGATTTCCTAGCCTCACCTGATGTTTATCTTCAGGAAATTTAAATTGTAGGTATTGTGTTAGTAATTTTGGTGCAGTGAACAAGAGTGTAGCATCTGCCTTTTAAGGGATTTTAGTGTGTGCATTTGGATTGCTTGGTGACCTTTGAAATTTTGTTTTGCGCTGCTGTCGGAAACATAATCATTTTTCTTTCTGAAACAGATTTGAACATCTGCAAAGGTTGATCAAGCTAGGATAGTTTTAATAAAATATTAATCTCTCTTTTTTAATGTCAACCCAGCTTCTAAAACTGTTCATCAGCTACCTGAAACATCAGCTCAAGGCAGTTGGGTTGATTTAATAAATGTCTTTTCCATTAAACATTCTTGTAGCCAGAATGCATTTAGAGGATAGAAATTTTTTCAGTCTTGTTCATCCACAGTTCAGTTTTCCAAATTCTCTTGTTTTTAAAGTAAGATTAATTTTATTTCCTTATTTCAACAGTTAACTTAGAATTTTTTATATTTCAAGCAGGGGAGATTGTTTCAAATTCTAGCATCAGTCCTTCAAAATTTGGATAAAGGATAACAACTGTAACCAAATTTAATTTAAATATCTAGTTTAAATATGTGTCTTGTCATTTAAAGGTTATTTACATTTAAAATGCTGACCTTTCAGGATGTACACAGGAGAGTTCTAAAACAGAGTTTCTGAACATTGGCCATGAAACCACTGTCTTGGCCTGACAAATGGATTGGAAATAAGCTACCCAACAACTGAGAATGGGCCATTAATTTTAATCAAAGGTGATGCAGGAAGGCGAATGGGATGCATGACAATGTCAACAGCCCAGTAGGTGTTAAAAGACCACACAGCCTTCCTTGTTACTTGGTTGGGCCATTAGTTGAGGTTGGGTGAAGACAGAAAGCCATGTCTGGAATTGAATGACCAGGTCACTCCAAAATCTAACAGAGAACTGCTCATTTCAGAATCACATTGTAATGCCTTTAGAAGTCAAGGACAGCGTTTAGAAAATATTGGAGGACTTTTTTTTTTTTAACCAAGCACCTAGGTAGTTTTTTCCAACTTTGTCAAGCACTCTGTTTTCCTGCCTCCTTTCCTCCTGAATGGCTCATTGATATTTACAGAGGATCAAGAAATCGAACAGATTTAGAAAAAAATCTCAAAGCCTGTTGGCTTTTCAGAATTACATATTGTTAGTTGTAAAACTTTGGTAGATGCCAGAAACAATAGCCGACCAAAGGTATTAAGCAGGGTAATTAATTCTCTGTGGGGATCTCACTGTCCTTGTCTCTTTCTTATGTTCTTGTATGTAGGAATAGTTTCACTAATTGAAACTAAACTTTCTTAATTGCTTTAATGAAAGCATTTGTTTTATAAAGGCCAATGTCAGTATTGGCTTGATAACATTAGTGATATTCATGGTGGTAGAAGCCTTTTCTTTTAATCAGTAAGTATACTTCATTATTTTGAGTATCTTCAATTATAAGAAAGGTAGTGTATGACAGCTTGAATTAATGATGTTTATAATAAAGACATAAAAATGCAGAAGGGACAAAGAGGCATTTTTATATCTATGCTTCCAGTTTGTTATGAAAGTTCATTTATTCCTACACAGCATTGCATATATAAGAATGACATGTATGACTGCATTAGTAATTTTTACACATTTTTAAGGAAGAAAAGCAATTATATTGCTGTCTTGTTAATGGAATACTGTGATAAGTAATAGTATTTGTTCATCCTGTAGATGAAGATCAGCTCCGAGCAAAGGGTTATGACAAAACACCAGACTTTATTTTACAAGTACCCGTTGGTAAGTCCTTAAACTCTGCTATGCATTTGTTTATAGAGAAAAGGGATGTGTTTTTCCCATAGCTTTGAAAAATTGTGTTAATGTTATTAGCAAATGTTACCAGAGAATCTAGATTAGCTTGATAATTTTGTATCTAAATGTGGGAAATAATTGCAAAAGATTATTTTAAAATAGCAGAAAATTATAGGTTTAGAAGAAACCTATGCCTTAAAAACTTTTGTGTATATTTGAGAAATAAACATGTGTTCTAAAGACATTTTGGTTACCATTTTCAAGTCATTTCTCTAAGTACCGAATTTTTAACATAGGGTTCTATTGAAAAGCCAAGCTCACTTGGTTTGCTTTCACATTACTTGTCAACTTATACAGGCAGTCTCAGAATAGGAGAGAGACTTTTGTAAATGACGAAAATAAAAGGGATGTGATTGTAGCATAAATGTTCCTTGTTACGAACATGTACGATGTGTTGTTTTATAATTACATCCATAGATGATGGTGAGGGCTAAGCCTCTGTTCATGAATGTGAAGCATAGAGAGACCCAGACAGAGTTCAAAATTTTCAATTTTCCCTTCCCTTGGCTCTATATTAGTAATGCTTTGTCCCTTAGCTGTAGAAGGGCACATAATTCACTGGATTGAAAGCAAAGCCTCATTTGGTGATGAATGTAGCCACCACGCCTACCTGCATGACCAGTTCTGGAGCTACTGGAACAGGTAGGGCCCCATTATTTTTCTCTTAAGATAAACGATACTCAGCAGAAATCTCATTAGAAAAAAATATTTTGTTTAGCTGGTAAAAATGCTAGTAGCCTTTGTTTCTAGTAAATACCGAGACTTGATTAATGTATTCATTTCAGGTAATTTCAGCTTCTTTGCTTTCATAATGTAGCGTCATTTTTTAAAACGAAAAATCTCTGCATAATGTCAAAATTAGTGTAGACGCCATTTTCCATTCACAGTGATGATATTGGTGTCACTTAAAATATGAAAAATAGGATGTGATATATACTATGATATTGACACTGACTTTTATCCTCTTGATGTGGAAGTTATGCTTTCTGTCAGATCTTAAAAAAATATTTTATCCTCAGCTCTCTGAGGAAAGTATCCAAACGATATGAAAGATCAAAACAAATTACCTTCCAGTGGTAGAAAATAGTTTACCTACCAACTTCAACCAACATTCCCAAAGGCATGGAGATCTCAGTGGTTAAGAAAAGGATGGTGTTGGAGGAGGGGGGAGGATGCCATATTACTGAGTACCCACCATGTGTCTGGGCTTGCAGAATATCTCAGTTAATACTCACAAGAAAGTTACGTTTATTTCCATTTTACAGACAACTAAACTGATACTCAGAGAAAATGTAACTATGGGTACAACTAGTTATCATGCATTGTCTTTCTCACGTCTAAATCTGTGCTACTTTTAGCACAACTCTATTGTAATTTACAGTACAACTGTTGAAACTTTGGCCTTTGCTATTATTGGAGTCCCAAGCTTTCACACCACATATTTTTGACCCCTTAGATCAGAAGGTGGGTCAAGGGGTAACCTTTCTAGATTAACTGTGTTCCTTGGTCACTGGCCAACTGTAAGAATACAATAATAAGGTGACATTGGTCCGATCATTAAGGAGAGAGACAGTAGCATCTGTGGACAGTAGTCTTACCCTGGAAAAAAACAGTGACAGCCTACAGAATTTGGCATTATAGTGTTACTCAGCTTTACAAAAGGCCAGTGGACCTCTCCCGTAGCAGATGTGCTAAACTAAACCCACTTTTTGCCATGGTAACAATGATGATGACAAAATGCTGAATGTAATGGCTTTCTTGATTTTCTTGTGTAATTGTGCATAGCATCCGAGCTTTACTTTACAGGGATGGAGGAGGAAAGTGCAAAATGTTTTAGAAATCGATGCTGCT
This sequence comes from Pseudorca crassidens, assembly GCF_039906515.1. NCBI lineage: Eukaryota > Metazoa > Chordata > Mammalia > Artiodactyla > Delphinidae > Pseudorca > Pseudorca crassidens. The sequence continues at coordinate 80,969,120 of NC_090296.1, forward strand.
TCAGCGTTTCCTGTCTTTTATTCAGCCATTATTCAAATCAGCAGTAATGTGACAAATTGAATTTCAGATTTTTAGGAATTTTATGATGAGTTTGAAATAGTAAAGAAAGCATCATTTTTGATATTATAGGGAAAGCAATGACAAGAAAATTAAATTGCATAAGTTTAGGTTGATAAGGGATTTTTTAAAAACTGGTAAGCTCAATCATTATGCATTGAGACTGTCTCCCCACTTTGGTACTGATCAAGCCTTTTATGAGAAACAATTAGAATTTGAATCCCAAATAGTAGAGCTTACTTGAAAATTCCAAAGGCACATCTTCATTCTAAAACAACTCAACTGTTGTTTGAATGGCTACTCTGTGCTTAGCCCTCCCCATTTTAGAGGCTGATTAAATAATCAAGTCACGCATATGGTAGACCTATGGATTATTCACATGGCCGGAGGGGCATCTGAGCAATGGATAACTTAATAGTTTGACTTGGACTGGATTTTGGATTATTGTGTTGCCTGCTGCTGTTTTAAATTTTAATGATGTTTTATTTACACTACTATTGACTTACATTTCCTAAACACATTGTTTGAATGTATACCAGCTAAGTGGACATAGTTCATTTAGGGCATGTTGTGCGGTAAGGGAAAGCCAGCCTTAGTTTTGAGTGTTCCAGATCATTCAAGGGGGGAATGCTCTGTACAAAAGTCACTAGTTCACAAAATGTCTGCAGAGAGGCCAAGAAATGCGGATCATGCTAACATTCAATATGGAACATAGAGGCGTTTACTTGGATATAGAATTTTGGTTGTAATAATGATACAGACTTATCAGTGATGAGGCATTTTGACAGAAGGAGAACTTAGCACAGTTATAAAAGTTTGGGATCCTACTTTTTTTATATTTGGCCTCAATACGACTCACACAGCATTAGCTAAAATTCATCAGAGGAGGAAGAAATCTTTCCCGCCTATAGGTAGCCTTTCAAGGAGGCTGTTGGTTGGCATTTGGGTTAATTGCTTTATTTGTATGATAAGCCTCTAGTCAACATAAGAACTGTTTTCTAGTGTCACACTAGTTTTCTTTTTTTCTTCTAGTTCTATTGAGATATAATTGCTATATAGCACTATGTAAGTTTAAGGTATACAGCATAATGATTTGACTTACAGACGTGAAATGAAAAAATTGTCACATTATTTTTAGATTAAACATTGGATTTTATGATAAGACTGTTCAATGTTTGTGGAATCATAATCTTGTCTAAGCCTATTTTTCCACATAAATAACTACAGAGCCCCTATATTTTAGTTTAATATTTCTCTAAGAGTTTTCTTTTTATGTAGATTAGTACTCTTACTCAGCCTTTCAGCAGCTCCCAATCACACCTTCCCTCTTTATTAAAACATGCTCTTTTTATGGCTTCCGAAAGATATTCTTCTGGGTTTCTTCCCCACACACCAGCAACGCACTCTGTCTCCTTTGCTATCTCTTCTTCCTCTTCCCAGCTCTAGGCTGGAAGGCCCTGGAACTCAGGGCTCACCCCTCCTCCCCCTTCTGTCTACATTCTTCCTGGGTGTTCCCTGGAAGATCTCACCAGAGACTGTGGCTTTATATTCCATCTCTATGCTGCCATCTCCTAATTTTTACCCTCAGCCCTAAGATTCCCCCTGAGTATACATTTGTTCATCTATCCAGCTGGCTACTGAGTATCTTCTCCTGGTTATCTAATAGGTATCTCAGACTTTACATGTCCAAAATTAAACCCTTGACTTTCTTCCTCAAGCTTGTTACTCCCCCATTTCCTCCCAAGCTCAACTAGTGGTACCACAATATCTCCAAATCCTCAACCCCGAGTATCATCACCAATCCATCAGCAAGTCCATTCAGCCCTACCTTCACCACGTCTCAAATTGTGCCTTGTATCACCACCCCACCTGCTGCCGCCTCAGTGTCTGTAAGCATCTCCTGGACTATTCCTGTAGCTTCCAAACTGGTCTCCTTGCACTCAGCACTTGCACTCCTGTGGTCAGTGTTTCATACCCCAGCCAAATTGACTCTTGGAAAACATAAATCAGATTGGGCCACTTCCCACCACATTTAAAATAAAATCCAAACTCTTTACCGTGACATTCAGAGCCCCGCCATGATCTGCCTCTCACCACCCCCAATTCTGTCCGCACCTGCCCCTCTCCCCTCACCTAAGGTTCTCTCTGTCTCTTATACTTCCTTGGCCACGCTGGCTTTCTCTGTCTTCCCTGAATCTACACTGCTTGTTTCTGCTTCAAGACCCTCACTCTGGCTAATCCTTCTGCTTGGAACCGTCTTCACTTGGATCTCCACATAGCCTGCCCTTTATGACATTCAGGTGTCTGCTCAAATTTCCCCTCCTCGGGGGGGCCTTCCCTAACCACCCAGTCTAGAAGGCATCACCGTCAGTCATCCTCTCTTCTTACTTGGCTTTACTTTTCTTCATAATACTTACTCCGGACTTCCCTGGTGGCGCAGTGGTTGAGAGTCTGCCTGCCGATGCAGGGGACACGGGTTCATGCCCCGGTCCAGGAAGATCCCACATGCCACGGAGCGGCTGGGCCCGTGAGCCATGGCCGCTGAGCCTGTGCGTCCGGAGCCTGAGCTCCGCAATGGGAGAGGCCACAACAGTGAGAAGCCCGCGTACCGCAAAAAACAAAAAAAACCAAACATAATACTTACTCCTGAGTGAATGAATAGACAGTAGTTGGAAACATTTATACAAACACCAATTTACTTGGTTTGAAAGAGCTTTACCTTTTATATTGCTATTTCTAATTACTACACATAGGGTGCACTTCATTCCTTTGTAATCAAAGCTTCAAGAATTTTCTCCAGCTTAATTAACCTCAAACAAATTTAAATTTTGCAATGTAGTCACCTTCCCTAAAATCAGATATTGAGTACAGAACATAAGCTGCCTTTTCGGCAAGTGGGCCCTCATCCCAGGTACGATCCTGATTAAAGAACTCCTCAGAACTCTTCCAGTTCTGTGGAGTTAAAAGAATGCCTCTGAGAAGCAGCATTTGAACCATAACATAGCCCCAAATTATATAGGGCTATGTATACAATTGTATAGAAAATGCATATATATTTACATATATCTGTATATATATCTCATATACTTAGGTCTATATATATACAAATTGAATAAAAAAACTTATTTCCTTATGCAGTTGGAAACAAAAAATACCTTCTCGTCCTACTTGTCTAGTCAAAAGGTGGGTTCTTTGACAATTTGACCTACATTACTAAGTTTATTTTCTTATTGAGATGGTGACAGGTAAAGAAGAAACTAATTCTACAATGTGAGGCCAGAATATACATGGGTTCTAACTTGTGGCCTTTCAAAGAAGCAGGAGCAGACACCCTGTGCTCACTTGAGTGGTTGGAGATAAAGTGGGTCTGTTTGGATGAAAATACTGATGACTCTAAATTACAAAGAACCACATGCAACCATACAGCGCATGAACAACGCCCAACAGCACTGAGTCAAGAACATGGAAATCTCAGCTGTTAAGTTCAGCCCTGTCATCTGCCATTCTGGGTACATTCTGACACACTGTCATCAGTGGAATCTATTTAAAACTAAAGTGCGCTTGGTAGATATACCTCTCTCCTCTCAAAGAAGATCTAAGCTTACTGACTGGAAAGAATAAGGCAAAGTTTTGTTTGAGCATGATTTTCCAGTTTAGTGATCCTTGATGTAATGGGAGGAACCTATCCTGTTCCTGGGTTTGAATCCAGGCTGTGCCACTCTCTGGTCCCATGACTGGGAGCAACTTGCTTAAAGTCCCTGAGCCTTTGTTTTCTCCTCAACGCAATGAGGTTGATAACACCTTCTTCACCATATTGTTGTGCAGAGCAGTTATTTAATACATATAAAGCACGTTCACAGTGCTTGGCAGTCAACAGATATACTCTCCTCTGTCTCTTTTTCCTGTGGATCACTGTCTGATAGAATTTAGAAGTCTTCTGAGTAGATGTTTTAATTTCCTTCTTTGCCAGATAAACACCTACTCGGCTAACTTCAGCACTCAGCTTGACTGACATCTCTTTGGGAAACCTTCCTGCAGTTCATGATTGCGTTCACTGCCCCTCCTGTGTTCTTCTAATAAGTTCATAGCATTTGTCAAATATTGTAATTGCTTGTTTACTTGCCACTCTCCTCCAGTTAATATATTGAGTTACGTCTTACCTATTTGTTTTATCCAACATCAAATGCCCAGAAGCTGGTGGAATGCCTGGCACAGAGGTGCCAGTAGGTGATCGGTAGATATTTATTGAACAAATAAATATATGAATGGATTTCCTGACGCATAACAGACAACAACATTTTGAATCAACCATTAAGGATTTTGTTAGACATTGTGACATTAAAACACAATAAGACCAAAATTTTTTCTGTGAGAATGCCGCTCTAAGGACAGTGAGAAAAATACCTCATTTTTCTAGAGAACTTTTATAGACTTTTCAGATGTATAGACTATTGCAGATCTATATCATGAAATATAGCGTGTTTATTTACATAGAGGTTTAAAATAGAAAATAACCGATAAGTGGCAAATGCATTTTATGAAGTTTTTAGGCAAGTATTTTTAATCTTATATTGATTATTTGCTTTCACAAAACTTTAGCAAGGTCTCTTGTTTGATATTTGACATGGAATGCCTTGAAAATCCTGAGCAGAAGCTATTCTCTAGTTTCTTTAGGGCTGCGTAAAACTGGGCCCACCTTAACACTTGGGGGCCTGGGACAAGAGTGTGATTGGAGGCCTATATACAATGTGCCCAAATATTTAAGGTTGTGTATCAAGTTAACAGACAGTAAATAAAATCTGTTTTATCCTGCATGAAGATCTGGGAGTTCAGATTTGCATTAAGAATTCCTGGACTTCTCGGAGATCCAGGCTGCATATGGCAGTGTAGGAATAGGTGCTGCCACTGCACAGCCCATCTCCCTTTTCTTATCACCTTTGGCTCTGTCCTACGCCTGGGAAGGTTTTAAGCACAGCCCAGCCTGTACATCCAAGCTCCATGTATTGATACCTTCAAACCTCTGCCCTTGGTCATCTCTCAGGCCAGAGGTGCACACTCTGGTGGTCTGCCCTCTTATCAAACAGGCAGGCCCTGAGAGTGGTCTCAGGACTATTTGATCAGGAAGTTCTGAGGTCCCTGGTAACATGGAGTGTGACTTAGAAAGGTATTGGAGGGAACAGACATCAGGTGAAGATGTCCCCTGTGCTCTGCAGACTCCTCACCCCATGGGCTGCGGTACAACCAGAAGAGGCCAGAGCAGAATCCTCTAAAGTTTGGGTCCAGGCCATGGACCCCTCTTGACTGGGACTAAAGGTATCAAAGGAAGCGAGTATATTTGTCTTCCAAAGTCATTTCTTGTGCTGATGTTAGGATATGAGGGGAGATGAGCACCAGAGGAAATATGGGCTTGATCACATCGATGTCTCACTGAAAAGATGAAGAGCTGAGTTCCATCTGTGGGATTTTTGAACCTTTGGCTCCAGAGAGTCTACCCTCCTAGAGGCAATGGTAAGCTAATACCTTCTACCACAAGAATCGATTTGACTTTAGTTCTTACCTCTAAGTACTTTTTAAAGATTGGTTATTTACTCAATGGTTTAGTGATTGCTTTCTCTGGGTTTCTCTGGGCTGTGCTAACTTGAGAGGCGAGGCATTTAGAATGGGGCTGCCAAGCAGTTAGAGTTAAGGAAGGTATTTTTCAGAGGATGTCCAAAAGTTTTTCCTGTATGAAGGTACTTCCAGGAAGCCTGCAATTAACCAAATCACAGATTTCCAGTTATTTCAGTCTTGTTAACAACAAGGCTGATCACATCTGTCTTAGGTTGGAGAATGTGCCTCAGCTATAGAAGCTCTTGCAAACCTTCAATTACAGCAGCCTCAGAAGGCACTGCTGCCGTATACTAACAAGCAGTCATCACCAGCAGCAAGAGACAGATTGACTAATAATTAGCAAATGCACTGGAGAGGGCCTCTCTGAAGGTAAAAATATAATAATTTGCTTTTCCATCTCTTACGGTGGTGCTGGTTGTGAGATACTGATATCTCATTGTTCCAGAGAAATACCTGGCACTGTTATTAGCTGGAGTGACCTAGAAATATTTTAAAAGGACGAAGGAAGTGTCTTCTGTGTAGATAGTACTTTTATGAGTTCTCATAATGGTTAAGTACCATTTTTTTCTGCATTTGGAGTATGAATAGCAAGAACTTTGCCCACCACAGAATTCATATTTTCTGCCATTGTTAATTGTTTTCAGTGTTGACTTTAAATACAAAACTGAATGAGGAATAGAAATGTTGTCTTAGGCCGTTGAAGTGGTATTTGCAATAAAGAGATAGTGGTTGAGATAACTGGAATGAGTTAATCATGGATTAAAGGGAAAGAAAATAGGCTTATAAGGAAATGTCAGTGAATCACAGTTTCTCAGAAAGATGTCTGTCTGATATTACCTTCAAGCATATACAAGATTTTTTTTAGTTGGGGAGGGATGGTGCCTATTGACCAGTTTCCCAATTCCAGGGGACCAAAGAATTGTTGAAAGCATAACTCTTCTTGCTGAGCTATTATGATAGAGTTAATATGAATCACATATGTTTCAGAAGTATTACCACAAATCAAACCAAGAAACAAATGATTGGATGTCCATTCTAGGGATGGAAACACAGCCATTATGATTGTCCAGAGAGTGTAAGAGAAAAATAAAGGAAGTGACTCAGGAGCACAGAGTCAGGAGCCCAAGGATACAGAGTTCATCTTTGAAAGTAATTTTGGAATAATGGAGTTCAGGTTGAAATTGCTGCTAAAAGGGCTTGGGGTTTAGGGCAGTGATTCTCAAACTTCCCATGTATTAAAATCACATGGTTGGAACTTTTTAAATATTGATGTGAAATTCATCCCTGGAGAACTGATTTAATTGGCGTGTGGTGGAGCCTGGACCTTAGGAGGTTTTTTTTTGTTTCGTTTTGAAAACTTCTGATGATGACGTTGACCTGCATCAGGTTGAAGTCCACTTCTTTACCTGGCCTTCATTTGCCAGCTATCCCCAGCATTCCTAGCTTAGATGCTTCTACATAGAGTCTTCATAAGAAAAAGAAGAGTTTTATTGAGGAATACTGGTTCAGATCAGCAAACACTTCACAGACACTTGTTAGTCTCTTGGCATCTGGTCTCTGCCTTTGAGGGCCTCATAGTGAGGACTGAGGCAGTAAATTGCAAAGACAGAACCTGAACCCAGGTCCCCCTCTGAACTCATACCTGTGTTCTTTCTGCTCCACCATGCAGCTTAATGTCAGTCATAGTGATAAATCTGTTATAAGAGGCTACTTACTCTGTCACTTAATGCAGGGATCCCCAACGCCTGGGCCATGGACCAGTACCGGTCCGTGACCTGTTAGGAGGTAAGCGGCAGAAGGTGCGGCGGGCAAGCAAGCGAGCGAAGCTTCATCTGTATTTACAGCTGCTCCCCATCACTCGCACTACCACCTGAGCTCTGCCTCCTGTTAGCATTATGGTGAGGTGTATAATTATTTCATTATATATTACAATGTAATAGGAATAGAAATAAAGTGCTCAATAAATGTAATTCACTTGAATCATCCCGAAACCATCCCCCCCCAGCCCTGGTCCTTGGAAAAATTGTCTTCCATGAAACCGGTCCCTGGTGATAAAAAGGTTGGGGACCACTCACTTAATGGGTTTGCTAAGCTGAAGCTAAAAACCTCTCCAGCATATGAGGTGTAGATATTCACCTTCATGTGGTTCAAGAAAATGGGCCAGACGTTCTCTGTTGCTCTCCTTATTGTATATTCAAAATGCACATCTGTAGGATTAATATAAAATCCTGTCAGATATACATACCTATGCGCCCAGAACATAACAACCCCTAAATTGTTGTATTTGAAATCTACAGAATCAGAGTTTTTTTATATATGGTACAGAAAAAAGAAAGCATGTAAAAAGTCTGTTTTAATAAGTAATGGTGTTTTTAAAAACAGCTTTAATGAGATATAGTTGACATACAATATACTGCACATATTTAAAGTACATAATTTGACAAGTTTAACATATGTATAAACTCGTAAAATTATCACCATGACAAAGATAGTGACAAAGATAGTTCATTAGTTTACATTTTCTGTAAATGGAATCATTCAGCATATACTCTTTTGTCTGGCTTTTTCTTTTCACTCAATGTAACTATTTCATTATTCATCCATGTTGTTGAACATATCAAGAGTTCATTTTTTTCATTGCTGGCAAGTATTCAATTGTGTGGCTGTCCCACTGTTTGTTTATCCATTCACTTGTGGATAGACATTTAAGTTGTTTCTAGTTCTGGCTATTAGTAATAAAGTTTCCATGAACAGTCATGTAAAAATCTTGTATGGTTTCATTTCCCTTGGGCAAATACATAGGAATAAAATAGTTGGGACATGTAGTAAGTGGATTTTTACCTTTTTCAAAGTGATTAAACTGTTTTCCAAAGTGGTTGTACCATTTTATGTTCCCATCAGCAGTTTATGGGAGTTCCAGGTGCTCCCTTCGGTCAGTCTTTTTAACTTCAAACTTTCTAATAGTTGTGTAATAGTGTCTCCATGTGATTTTAGTTTTTCTGTAATGACAAATGATATTGAGAATCTTTTCATAGGTTTATTTTTATCTATTTGTCTCCTTTGGAGAAGCGTCTGTTCAAATCTTCGGTTCATTTTTTAGTTGAATTGTTTTCTTATTATTGAGTTTTGGTAGGTTTAAAAAATATCATGGATTTAAGTCCTTTATCAGATATGTGGTCAGATATGAAATATTGTCTTCCAGTCTGTGGCTTGTCTTTTCATTCTCTTAACAGTGGCTTTCAAAATCAGAAGTTTTTAATTTTAATGAAGTCCAGTTTACCAGATTTTTTCTTTTATTATGCCTTTGATGTCATATCTAAGAAATCTTACAGATTTAAAGACTTAAAGAAATCACAGAGATTTTACCCTTGTTTTCTTCTAAAAGATTTATAATTATATATTTACATTTAGGTCTAGCATCCATTTTCAGTTAATTTTTATGTATGGCGTGATGTATAGCTTGAAGTTTATTTTCTTGGATGTGGATATCCAGTTGTGCCAGAACCATTTGTTGAAAAGCCTATCCTTTCTCCCCTAAATAGCCTTTACACATATGTCAAAAATCAATTAATCATATATGTGTGGGCCTTTTTCTGAATTCCCTATTTTGTTGTGTTGGCCAATTTGTCTATCTTTATACTAATTCTACACTGTATTGATTACTATAACATAATTTTGAAAACAGGTAGTGTTAGTCCTCCAACTTCATTTCTCTTTTTCAAGTTATTTTTGTCTATTTTGGGTCCTTTGCATTACCATATGAATTTTAGAATCAACTTATAAATTCCTAAAAAAATCTGCTGGACTTCTGATTGGCATCCCATTGAGTTTATAGATCAATTTGGAACCCTATGTATTTTATATTTCTTGATTCTATAGGAAGTGATTTTTTTTTGTTTCAATTTCCAATTTATCATGTTAAAATAGAAGAATACAGTTGATTTGGTGTATTGATCTTACATTGTGCAAGTGGGTAAAACTCATTTATTAATACTTTACTTATTTGGTAGATGCCATAGGATCTTCTATATAGACAACCATGTTGTTTATGAATAAAGACAGTTTGCTTCCTTTTTCAATTTGGATGCGTTTTTGGGTTTTTTTTTAAATTGCACTGCCTAGAATCTCGTATACAAAGGTGAATAGTGGTAAATGTGTACACCTTGTTCCTGGTCTTGGGGGAAAGGCATTTAATCTTTTACCATTAAGAATAATATTAGCTATAGGTTTTTGTAGATGCCTTTTAGGTTTGAGGAAACTCCCTCTATTCCTAGTTTGCTGAGAGTTTTTATCAAAATAGGTGTCGGATTTTGTCAAAATGTTTTTTCTGCATCTATTAAGGTGATCATATGGATATTTTTAAATTAATTGATTAATATGGTGAATTACAGTGATTGATTCTTGAATGTTATACCAACCTTGCATCCTGGGATAAACCCCACTTGGTCATGAAGCAATATCCTTTTTATATTTTGTTATATTTGATTTGCTAAAAATTTGTTAAGAATTTTTGCATCTGCATTCATGAGTGAGATTGGTCTGTGATTTGCTTCTCCTTCTAAACTTTTTGTCTGGTTTTGGTATTAGAGTAATGGTGGCCTTGTAGTATGAGTTGGGAAGTATTCCCTTATCCTCAGTTTTCTGGAAAGTTTGTGTAGAATTGTTACTACTTCTTCATTAACTACAGGGTAGAATTTCCCAGTCAGATAATCTGGGGCTATTCTTTTGTGGGAAGATTTTAAACTACAAAATTGATTTATTTAATAGATACAGGGATTCAGGTTATCTATTTTTTTCTTGAGTGAACTTTGATACTTTGTGTCTTTTAAAGAGTTTATTCATTTTATTTAAGTTGTGGAATATATTAGCATAAATGTATTCAAAATACTCCCATATTCTTTTAATATCTGTAGAATCTATAGTGATGTCACCTTTTTCATTCCTGATATTGATAATTTTGTCTACTTTTCCAGATCAGTCTGCCTAGAGGTTTATCAATTTTACTGGTCTTCTGAAAGAACCAATATTTCATTTTATTGACTTTTTCCTGTTGGTTTTCTTTTTTCTTTTTCATTGATTTTTAATCTGTATTATTTATTTATCTGTTTAGTTTCAGTTTCACTTGCTCTTCTTTGTCTAGTTTCCTAAGGTGGAAGCCTGAGGTTATTGATTTGAAACCATTCTTTCTTCCCAATATAGGCAGTTTAGTGTTGTACATTTGCCTCAAAGTACTGCTATAGCTGTATTACACAAAATGTTATATGTTGTATTTTTATTTTATTTGGTTCCAAATACTTTCTGATTTTTATTTTTATCTCTTCTTTGACCCACAGGCTATTTAGAAGCATGCTGTTTTGTTCCCAAGTATTTGGAACTTGTTCACATAGCTTTCTGTTATTGGTTTCTAATTTAATTCCATTGAGGTCAGAAACAAACTTGAATCCTTTTAAAATTACTGAGACTTGTTTTATGACAAAATCTTTAACTGCTTGGTCTTCCCATTCCCCCAGCTCCATCTCCTCAACTCTGAGAAGGTTCTTCCTCCCCACATTGCCTCCTGGAAACTCTCTCCAGGCAGCAAGCTGGGGAAATCAAAGTGCTCGCTTCTTTTGTTTTCCATCATTCAGGGGTCACTGTCCCTCACTGCTTGCTGTCTGTTGTTATCTATTTTGCTTTTTAGTTATTTCCAGCAGGAGGATAAATACAGTCCCTGTTACCTCATCTTGGATCCAAGTAGACGTCCTCTCAATTATGGTTTTTAACACGTAATTTAACGTACTATAAACCAGTTTGTCTTGTTTAACATTAACCTTGTAATCTTACTTATGCTGCATTAGACTTCATTGTCATCCTAAACAAATTTCCTTAAGCATTAACTATGAGAGAGTACTGTGCAAACCTTCAAGTTTATTTCTTTTGATATCGCTCCTTCAAATAGACATCCATATATTCTCTCCTTCTCCCAGGCTTCTGAGAGTTGGAATGGGATTTTCAGTCACTACTTTTTGCCCAACAAAAGGAAGTCTTTTCATTTCGTTAAGGCCAAAAAGTGGATAATAAGCTTATGGTTGTTAGAAAGCAGCTTTCTTTGGTCATCTTCTGATAGCACTCACCAAGGGCTTCTGCTGCCTCTTAGACTAAAATAAAGCTAGCCATCTTTTGGTAAGATAGGACCCTGTTCACGGAAGTTATGGCTTTTCACCCCCTCTATATGTAAGAGACACATGTTTTCCATTTTTGACCATCTTCTGCTATTACGTATCATTCAAGAATCTCCTGGGATGGGTGACTTTTATAGGTGATGAGGCGGCATTGCCCTAGTTTACCCTTGCTTATTCTCTTCCCACACATGTGGAGTATGGAAAATGAACCATGCATATAATTTTCATGTCTCATACTCTTCTTCTCATAAAACAGAAATATATATGGATACATAATGGCCATGGTAAGCATCCTTTCCCTCTAATTTCTAATTGACCCTGGAAGTCATATTCTTGTGAAAATTAGACCTCCTATATGAATTCTGTTTATCCATTAACATGTCACTTATATTCACTTATGTTTTTCTTTTTCTTGCTCTCTCCTTTATATTCTTAGTGTACTTTTATGATTTGTGTGAATTCTACTTTCTTGTTTTACTCCCTTCCCTTCCTGAATCACTTACATTGAGATGCTTCCTGTGTTTTGTTCACCCTTATTTTCTCATAAAGATTCTACCAACAAGGTACCTTGTTAACCCCTTCCTGCTTCTCCTTATTGCCATTTCCTTCCCTTTTGTTTCTGGCAACTTTGCTAATCATCACCACATCCCCATTTTAAATTCAGTCTTATAGCATCCCTGATAGCTCACTTCAAGTGATCATAAATTCAAAATTCATGCAAAATTCCTTTATTTAGAAAAGAGGATTTTTTAATTCAAAGCTCATCAACTTCTGTAAATATGAGGCTGTCACAGTTGTCCTTGATGGCTTTGGCTGTAATACTTTCAGAGCACTGTATATTGATTATGAAAATGGTGAAAATGAAGTCATTGGTTGTGTGCACAGGTCAGGTACATAAAACCATACTGAACTCAACACTAGAGCAAAATACTTGATCAGCCCCAATTGCCTTTCATTGTTTAATGCGAAATAAATATTTTTACCACTATATATTTCTAATTCAGCACATTCTAGCAAAGTGGTCCATAAGTAGTAGGACAGATACATGACTGGATTCAGTAGATACTGAGTTCCTTCTATGTAGAGGTGGTATATTATGCATTTCAGAGTGTACAAAAATGAGCAAAACCTAACTTTGCCTTCAAGGAATTTAATTCAGTCTAATAGGGAAACAACATGTACATAAATCACAAAAATAGCCAACACTGAGCACCAACTATGTTCGAGGGACTGGTTTAAGCACTTATATGTATTATCCTCTTCAATCCACATAATAGTCCTATGAGGTCGATACTGGTATTTTATCCTCATTTCATATGAGAAAGTTGAGGCATAGAAAAGTTAAGTGCCCAGGTCAAGGTCACAGAGCTGGAAAGCCAGGGGAGATTTTTGAACAGAAGAGTGACATGATCAGGCCACTTTAGGATAGATATTCTGGTAGCAATGCTCAGGGTGGACAGAAGCAAGAAGTTGGGAAGAGGAACACAATTGCTATTCCAGTCATCCATATTGAAACACTCCATTAATTCCCAAATGATAATGGTGGCAGTGGAAATGGAAGGAGCCTGTGTAGACTTACAGAGATAAGAAAGAATTTGGCAAGTAACTAAATGTTGTTGTATTGGGCGGTGCGGAACAGAGATAACTTTGAGGTTTTGATATTGGCCATGGGGAGAACGATGATGCTCTTAAGGAACTGGGAGTGGAAAATAACCTAGGTTAGTGATTACTTCAGTTGCGATGATTAGAAATGTCCAAAGGCAACTGGGTTATGGGATGGGAGTCCAAGTGATGGACCAGAGAAAGATTCATTTAGGGATATCTGCAGTAGAAATAGGCAAAGTAGGTTTTCCCAGAAGGGGAGAGTAGAGAAACACCTAGTTTTATGGACAGGGAGAGAAAGAAGACAACTGTGTTATAATGACATCTATAATAAAGCCTAGAGAATTGATTAACAAGTATTACTCTTACAGTGAATATAATTATTTCTAAATTTACTGACTCTCAACCTTCATCTCTCACATTTAAACATTTATAAAGTAATTTTAGCCTAGTTGCATTGAATCTGATTATTTGGAGTATTGATAGTTAACGTCAGTTTCCATCATGAGTCATACGGGTTGAGAAAGTTGTATCAAAATGTAAGAACCCGGGGCTTTTAACAATCACACTTGAAAGAAACCTCGGGAGTTGCATTTGTCAAGCAGCTAGGAAAACCATTCATGCATTCCCCACGTCCAAAGCTCCACAGGCAGCCCAAACATGAAGAACTGAAAGGTCATTCTTCTTCCTGTGGTATGATGGTTTGTTGACATATTTTGACACACCGGTACAATGCTGAAAGGATCTGACCTTCCTGCAATACTGAGGGACTCAGGTCTGGACAGAGTACCTGACACTCATTGCATTGCTCTCTTTGCCTTTCTTCTCCTCCACAGATAAACTTACTCCTCAAACATGAAATGCTGCCTTCCCTATAGAAATATTACAAATTTTAAGTGAACATAAGTTATGGCTTTTTAAATTTCTCGAGCTTTGTTTTTCCAGTTACCATCAAGCTGAACTCTTTACTTAGGCCAATTCATGCTTTTAATTCAAATGAATTTGTTTTTCAAAATGATAAATGGGAATGGAGGTTGTTAATGCTCGAAAGACTGAAACTAAACAAATTAGGAGATTTCTGTGCTGTTAATATGTTTTGCAGTCTTCACCTCTGCGATAGAAACCAATTTATTGGAGTTCACATGTTTGAGGATTACCTCTACAGTGCAAAATTAATGTACATACAGGTAAATCTTAGGTAGCTTTTGAAGTAGTTGCCTCAGAGGTATATCATGTGTTAAGAGGTTGAAGAGTTAGGTGGAAACCAGAGAGCTGTCAAGAGAATTTTCTGTCATGTATAAAGGCATTCTATGTTAGGATTGTGTACTGTGAAGAGGAGCTTTGACTAGTTACCCGTTTTATTTCTTAATGCAAAATCATGGTGATGTGGGGATGGAAAGAAAAATGTTTACCACTAATGAATTTCTAAAATATAAAAGTAATAAGCTAAGTACTTTTTAATCAGGAGCGGCTATTCAGAAAGATTTTCTTGCTGTCTCCACAGCTAGTAAATATAAAGTGGAATAATATTCTCTAAGCATTTAGATTGCACTTTGCAAAATGTAAAAAGTTTTATGTATTTGTCATAATATGGGGAAAAGAGTATTCAGGTATTTCAGTGATATTATTTCCAAATGTGATAACTGTCTGCCATATTAAGATACTTTTGTCCAAGATAGGTATTTTAGTGGCATGCCTAAAATTGAGACAGAAATTCTGAAGTACTTAATTGTTTCAAACTATTACCTATCTTGCATAAACTTTGAACTTTCCAGTAGCACCCTGAGCATCATATATCTTTGTTGGAATTGTTTCCCTTTCTATTTTCTTCACCCTTTCAAAACCAGTCCCCAGTACTGACAAAGCACTTTCATCTCCTACCTAGGTTACCACCAGGCTTCAGCTCCAATTTCCTGATATTCCTCATTCAGGTTAGACCTCTAAGTTTGTGTGTTCTGAGAACTGACAGCCCTGATCCTGATCTGCCTGCCCAGAGCCCAGTCATACAGGCTCCACTGTGCCAAAGTGTGGCCACACCCCACAACCCCCAGACCTTAACTTTCAGGATTTTACGTAATTTTCAATTGACACCTATATCTGACATTGCAGTTGTACTTCTCGTTGTAGAGTCTTTACATAGGAATAGTGAAAACCTCTTTTCACTTAACTATTACATGGATTAATTTTACTTCACACTGACAGGTTTTCCTGCTGAAACTCAAGTAGTCAAATTCTTTTCTGTTTTCTCACTGTTCTCCATGAAACCTTGTGACCCCCGCATCCAGCATGCGGGTACACGCAGGTGTGCATGCACGCACGTGCACACACACACTCTCACAAATTGCTTTGAGTACACAGCAAATCTATTTGAAATGACAGGGAAAGGGTTAAGTCCTGACAGTCCTTTTACTGGATTTATTAGTGACAATGTCCATACGCTTCTTTCCTTTGAATTCACCCCAGGTACACAGGCATAAATTAACCCGATTGTTTCTAATATTAAACCGTTTTACAAACATCTTTTCCTCAGAAAGTACACCACAAAGTTCTGTTGTTTTGCTAAGTTCCTGGCCTTCTTTTATAAATTCTTAGTAAAATTTCTTTCATTGTGGTGAGGAAAAAAAAATATCAATTATTTTAAAAAGCAATAATTCATTATAGTTGATCATAAATGTCAGGAAGCAAAGACCCAGATGAAGCATTTTGTCACTAATCATGCTGTTTTTCGTCTAATTAGTTAATTTACATTTTACAAATTAAGGGTAAAATTCAGACAGAAGATAACATCATAGCTTTAACTGACCTATATTTGTATCTGCCAAATTTAAGTTAATTAGAAATGTAGATGCTGTTTGTTTTATCTGTCAGAAAAGCTCATCTTTTTTCTCAAAAAAAAAAAAAGTAGACACACTTTTTTTCCCCTCAGCATTTATCATCTAAATAATAGTCTTGCCAAGATGGCAGCCTCATAATAAACTCTTTTCAGTGGAGTGATGGGTAATGAAGCTTGCTTGTGAAGGCAGCGAAAAATGTTGTCTGGCCAAATGCATGAATATGATGGCTAGAGAATCAGTGGACTTTCTCAGTCATCAATCTTTTTAGTAGCCTCTTATACATCTGAATATTTTGATAGATGATCTAATAATTGAGTTATCTATCTTTCTAACTATTAGAGTTGCATAAAAATTATTCTCACATGCTACTGAATATTAAATGTATTAGGCATCCAGTAAATTTTTCATAAAAGGGCCAGAGGTGAAAAATTTTTGTTATTCTATAAATACCTCTTAATATATTGAATGCTAAGCCCTCTGAAATTTTCAACTCTTAATTCCCTCTGTGAGAAGCAGATATATACTTAAAAAGGAGGACATGCCCACTGTAAGTAGGACATATAGTAGTTACTACAGCTAATGAAAAGTAAACCCTGATAACATATGGATGCAACTCAGTAGTGTAAAATGGAATGCCCTTGCTGGTCTAAAAAACTAGTGACACATTTGATGTGACACAAATTTTCCATACAAGAAGCACAGAGGATGTGGGTGCAAGGAGACTATGTGATTTTGATGTTTCCCTCATCTGGGGAGGAAGATGATGCTACCAAAAAGGGAAACTTGCACATCAGCTGCCTGCCTAGCATTTTACCTGATGACACCAAGCTACCCAAGAATTCTTTTAATTGCATAAGTAGTTCTTTCCTTCCATATGGCTTTATATTATGTTTTGTTTTATCATACACCACTCTGAAAAGCTTATCAACAACAAGTGTGCTTCACTGGGATTGAAAAGCAGCAAGGAAAATTGGCAGGAAACAGATCACTTACAAAGTAGGCTTTCTCCACCGCCCACCACCCGCACTTCTTCAAGGTGACCTTGCAGTGATGACTTCCCAGTAACCAACATTAAAATAGTTCTGCCCTGGAAGAGAGGCATTTGTTTGCAGGTCTGAAGGGTTACCAATCCTGTGCATCTTGAAAGGCACTCAAACGAGCAGGGCCTTGTAAATTGGATTTCTATTAGCCAGACCTGATGATAGCTCTTCATCAGTGGAATGGGAGAAAGTGCTATCGATAGCTCCAGCTCTAAATATCTGGTTTTTTTTAATGCCATACTTACTTTTGGTCTCTCTCATCCAAAATGGTGATGAATGCTTGACTCACCAGAATTATTTAATTATTAATTAATTTAATAAATCCTTAAAATCTAGACAACAGCTATTTTTAAATGCTTTTCAACCTGTAAAGCATTTGGAACAAAAATCAAAGACATAACGGTCAGAAACAAATATGGTAAAAATGTCTTAAACCTTGCTCTCCTTATAGTTCCCCACACTGATTTCAGCTCACAGTTGTGCTATTTATAAAAGTTTGGGATGATAGACTTTCTTTCTCTTCATTTTCTGCATTGAAAATGATAACTGAGAAGGATAATACCAATTGTGGAAATCTCTCAGTGGGTTACATCTGAGGAACTATTACTCTCTGGTAGTTTGATCTTTTCTTGGTTTGAAGAATTTTGCTTTTATAATTTGAGGTTGGATGAAAGCTGGTGTTTATTTTTTGTAAGAGCTATAGTTGGGAATTTTAAATTCTTAGATATCTATTTTAAATTATACATTTAAAACAATTTGAAATGACTGTATTGGGGAAGTTTCAGGGGAGGGAATAGTCTTTTCTTAATCAAAGTAGCAAACATCTGTGTTCTTTCTAGTCTGTCTTTTGATTAGCACGGCCTCATCCATCACTGGTCTTTGATATGAACACCAAGAAGTCACGTCCTTTTGTTTTAAATGATAAATATGCCTTTGTCATGAATACTCATAGGCAACCCAGGATTTACATCTGAATTGTCAAAGTGTAACTGCCCAGCTCCTGTGATGACTGACATTATTAGTGAAATAAAGAAGATTTTAATTTGTCATGGATAGGCCTTAGACGCTGACATTATGAGACTATGTGGGTTGTGTTGCTAGAAAAAGTTGTCCTTCCCCCACTATTTTTCTAAGATTTGTCATTTATCAACCAGAAGTAATCTGCCACAGGACGTTCTCTGTGAACATTTTGACTTTAGAGTCATTTAGGTTTTATTATTTAAGCTTGATAGCTCGTAGCTCTTATCAACACTAATACTTTGTGAAGTGGCAGGCTTCTGATGGTCAAACAATCAGTATTAAGATTTGTTCAGTCTGGCTGTTATTGCCAAAGACACTAATTTTTTAAACTTTAGCTTTATTACAAGGTTGGTGTCAATTATATTTTCCAAATAAGTTTCTTTGATCATCTTTGTCCAAACTCACATCTACTCAAATATATTTATATATGTGCTATTTATATAAATACACTGACAGACACATAATATCTACCTGTACAATGTTGTGTTACTCACTAAAACCTTCGGGCTGTCAAGTTCAACTGTTGTATTCAACTCTTCTACTAAGAAATTAGGACCATTAAAATTAAAAATATCGTGAAGTCGATCTTCTCTCGTCTGTAATGTAAAAGATTTCAGCTTATGTATTTTTGCCTTATTTATTTCTACATTATTAATAGACAAATATTTTGATTAAAGTTTTGTCTTATGATAAGTGTTTAGAATGTTTCTTGTTGGTAAGGTAATAAATTGGTAATAAGTTCGTTCTAATTTATGTATAAAAGACATTCTAAGAAGATTTGGTATATTAACAGAAACTTCAACAGAAATTGCATTACCTTTTACAAGCTTTGACTTTGTAATTGCAACACAACTAGTTTAAAAGCAGGTCCTCCTTAACTACTTTAAGAGAAGTTTTCATTTTTTCTTTTTCAACTGAAAAGACTGATTGGTTAGATTATCCAAAGCAACGTTTAACTTAGAATGTTGGGATTTATAAGAGAGTTAAGCTGTATGTTTTAGTTTAATTCAATCTCTCTCCATAAAATTCACTTTAAAATGGTTCCATCAATTATAACAGCCCCACTTAAACTGTGTTTTATTTGGGGTCATACTCCTCACCCCATAAATGCATTAATCTTAGGTTTTCTTTGTTTTATTGTGTCGAGACTGAAGTTTAGCAATTACTTTTCTAAAATATTTCTTGATTGCCAAATAAATACAGTTTAAGGCAAAAAAAAATGTACTTGATTAGAAATTAACCACTATCACCTAGGGTTTTCCTTTTTTCTAATTTTTTTTCTTTTCTTTTTTTTCATTTCTTAGTATTTCTTAGATCACCTGTTTCATGGAAAGTGAAGTCTTATTCATGTTTGTTTCCCAACAGAAAACAATCCTTACCAACTACAAAGCCCAACCCCTTACGTTAATTGAGATTTTTATACTGTAATGTGTCTTGAGTTTTTGAGACCCTAAGGTTTTCACCCAACTTGAAGACAATGATGCCAGTGAGCTTCTGTCCAGAGTTAATCAGCTGCAGAATTTGTAAACTGCACATGTGTCAAAGTTGAAAATGTTAGCACTCTAATAGAAGCTTGAAAAGGTTAGATCTGATAAAAGCCGTCAGCAGTTAAAGGAAGTGATTTATGGGAATGTAATGACACAAAATGCCTCATTTATCACTCATATATAGATGGGTTAAGGTTCCTGTGTCATACTTTTAAAAACTTGACCACTTCGAATTGTCAAAATAGGTACTTAATTGCCCTTCATCCTTTTCATTTTGAACTTATTTGAGTTTGGTAATTTTATCTACGATCACTTTACTTTCGTTGACTTCATATGGTTCCGTTTAAAGTCATTCATATTTTGGATTTTCAAAAACTGTACATCACTGATCTTAGGCTTTCTGTTGCAAGGAAAGGCGAAGCCAGCCTTATATATGTTAATTTACATTTTTGTTTAACACGAATGCCATGGAGATATGTTAAAGTTTCATTTTGTCTTTTCTAACACTTGTAATTTTCATCAGCATTTTCTAATCCTCTAAATTTTCTATACATCTTTCCTTAAATAGTGCAACATGAATTTTTAAATTTAATTTAATTTATTTATTTATTTTAAGCAACATGAGGTTTTAAAAGACAGAGCCATCAATTCGTTTACCTCCTGGAAACTCAACTTAGTATTTAAGCTCCACACAAATTAAATTTAATGAAAACCTGCCTGTCTGGTTAAATGATCCTTTAAAAAAAAAAAAAAAGATAAAAACAAAAGTTAAGAGACATGCCAATTTGTATTTCTTCCTCAGATTAATTAAAATACAATTCTCAATTATTTTTGTGTACATTCTAAGAAAAGTATTGGAATCCAACAAACTTGGAATTGCTGAACATCTGTTTGCTTATTTGATATCATTTAGTTTATGTATGAATACCTTAACACTATTAAATAAAAACTATTTTATAAATTGCCAATATATCAAAATAATCTTATAAAACACAAATTTTATAATGATTATTACAGTTTTAAACTCTTTAGTATGAAGGGTAAAATTGTTTAAGGGCTTCTTGGAAATTTTTCAGATCATTAAATATGGCAGAAGTGTCTGGGAGTTTCCCCCTTTGCCCCTCTACGGCCAAAAAATAAACTGGAAAACTTTGACAGTCTTAGTTTGTCAGCCAAGTATTGCCCTTTCTTCAACAGGGACTTCCCAGGTTCAGTTTAAGAAGTCAGTGGAATTTCTTCAACAAGACAAATGCATGACAGTAAATGGGGAAGGGAGGAGCTGTCCTAGGAAGAGAAACTTAAGACATCATAACCAAATGTAGTTGACCTTGTTGTACCTTGATTCCATCAAATGGACTAGAAAAATACATTTTTGAGACAGTCATTGAAAGTTGAGTATGGATTGGTGTGAATTCTTAACACCAAGAAATTACTGTTAATTTTGTTAGAGATGACAGTCTTTGTGGTTATGTAAGAAAATGTCCATTTTTAAAAGAGATACGAAAAAAAAAAAAAAAGAGATACGTATGAGAATACGTAGGGGTGGAGTGACTTGCGACCTAGATTTCTCAGAAAACGTGTCAGCAAAATAAATACATACGTTGAGTCAGGGAATTTTAAAAGGGAGATATAGGATTTGCAAGATGGATATTTAGTAGGGGGGGTTCTCTACTTTTCATACATTTAAAAAATTTTGCAATCAAAAGCAAAAAACGTCAGGAAGATTGTTACATCAATCTTGTCCAAAAGTATTGCTTTTTAATATAAAATCGTAATACCTAATATTTTCTAATATTTTCTTGATGCCAATCTTAATTTTAAAATCATAAGGTATAATCTAAAAATTTTTTTAAACTGCAAAATTTATCCCCCCCAAAATTATCTAACTGGCTAACATCAAATCCAGTTACAGTACTTCAAATCAGTAGCAAACCTGAAATCTTCTAAGATGGAAAAGGGCTAAGAAATTCTGCACATTTATTCAAAATATGACAGAAACCTATTAGCATACTTCTTTGTGCTCTGAAAAGTATGTAGCTCCTAAATGGCATTGCAAATCATTTTTGTTTAAATGTATAATTTCAGTCCTATATTTCTGACAACAGAATTTTAAAACATAAATAAGTTTTATATTTTGAGCTTTGTTTTTTTATCATTGTTTAATAAAGCATCTTCTTGAGTTGCAAATATACTTTCCCAACTTAAATATTAAACAAAACATATTTCTTTCTACATGCATCTTTGTTCAGAAAAAAATGTGTACAATTTAATTAAAATCTTAATTCTTCTGTGATTTAAAAAATCTGTCTGTATTTACTTGGCTATCTTTAGACATGTATGCAGTATTTTTATCTTTAAACAACAACAGCAAAAACCCTGAAGATCTCAGACTCTTAAAATATACCCTGAAGATCTCTCTTTTTTAAAAGAAAATGTATTCTTCATATGAATTTATTATTTACCCTATTTGTATTAAAGGATAGTTAACCAAATGTAGTTTTCTATTTTTGTAGATCATTTACATATATTAAGGCAACACAGGAAGCACCATTTCAATTTAACCTTACAGAGATTAATCATTTTATTTGAAGGAGTTTTGTTGTTATTTTTTCAAATCAATGATTAGGAAAAATTCATATCATGTGTGTTTATATAATCATAGGAGTCAAAATTGTCTCAATCTGTGAATCTTAATAGTTTGCTCTTGTAACAACTATGAGGAAATGTATTAAAGTGCCTTAATGACAGAGCAAGAAAAAGAGAAAACACAGTCTTTTAGCATATGATCTTGCAGTTGTTCACCAAAGGATAAAGAAAGCATTCAAGCGTGGTTTCAAGAACTGTCAGAAATAAGAAAATGCAAGGTGCTTTGTAGAGCCTTAAAGACCTTTCTGGGATATAGATTTAATTAAAAAGTAAAATAGACTTTTCATTTTAAAGAAATTTTTTTAATGTTATAAAATTTCATAATGTTAATATATTAATAAGGGCATTATCTTCTTATCCCAGTTGAGTCATCCATGAAGCTACTATATTTGATTCACACAGTGGTGGATCTTATAAATATTTTTCTTTAGGTTTGATTTAAGAGTGAGGATTATATATATAATAATTTTTAAAGATGTTCTCTGATTCATATATGCTGATTCAATCTAACCCGTAAACTAGGAACATCTGGTAGTCTTCCTGCTACTGAGAGGTCCTTTTACCCACATTCAAGTTCAAAATGATCAGAAAAATTGATTTTTGCACTATCTTAACTAATTAACATGTTCATATATACACTGCTGCTTGTCAGCACAGCACTAATCCTGGTAGTCAGGTATAAGAATTTCAGAAACACTTTAACTTTCATATATAAAAAAAAAAACCTCATTTGTTTTCCATTGAGTTCAGTCAAAAGGCCTAATTAACAGTATATATACAAGTTGCATTAAACTAGAGAAGGTTAACCTGAGTATGTGATAAGTAGTTGTTTATAAATAACCCCAGCCTGTTCTTTCAACGCTTGGCATCTGTCAGAGTTTGGGGAGCTAGTCTGCTCCCACCAAGAACCCACACATCAGTATTTACCGGCTACTTCCAGGCGCCAAATATATTCTTGTTTAAATTGTCTTCGTTTCAGGACACCTTATTTGGAGACAAATCAATTTCAGAAGAGTGGTGTCTTTAAGTAATTACTCTTTATGTTGAGAAACTGTTTCTGTTATTTTTCCAACTAGTCGATGACCAATGTACTCACTGTTCAGCATTAAAAAAAAAAAGATTAATTTGGCAGTGTATTGAAAGACCTTACTGAAATCTCCAGTGCCTAGACTTCTATTTAAAATGACGTTATGGAAGGATAGATATGCATAGTACAGGGGCTGGTTTCCAGTTTAATTCACACAGAGATGTAGCCACTAAAAGTGTCTGCTCTGTGTTTCCATTAACTTGAGTTTCTCAGTTTGAATTATTATTCTACGGAAGATACCACAGACTACTTTGTTCTTAAATAGTCATGTAGTAGATTGAGTAGTACTTGAAGATTTGTTGCATTTTGACTGTAGGAAAAATAATGCCTCTGCGTGATAATGAGAATATGATTTGCATGTGCATTGTATAATTCACAATATACATATGCATTCATCATGTTATTCTTTGCAATATGATGAATTATGTCAATTTATTGCATATGTCTGCATGTACCTCATCTCAATTAAAGCATTAATCACTAAAATTACCAAAGATATGTAGTTTTACTGTATTTTTAAAATTTAATGTTGATCTTTGCATAGTAATATACATATTATTTCTAATTGGTAGGCTATACTAAGACATTTTAAGTAAGGATTTCCATGATTCTATCATATCAAGTATTTTAAATATGCTTATCTTAATATACACTTAAAACATACTTTTTAACCATTTTAAATCATTTTTATATGAGATTAATTTCCTAAATCACTAAAATTACCAAAGACATACATATGTGCACATATATATGCATATCATATGATCAACATTAAAATTTAAAAGAATATATATAGTCTTTCTGTACTTTTAAATTTTAAAGTTGATCTTTGCATAGTCATATGCATTATTTCTAATTGGTAGACTATGATAAGAAATGTTAAGTGAACATTCCATGTTTTGCTCCTAGCAAATCAATTTTAAATATGTTATTTTAATATATGTTTGCCACACCCTTTAACATTTGAGTTGTTGAATCATTGTTTCTTTCATTTGAGATTAATTATACTTGATGTTAATTTCCCAGCGCCTAATATTCGTTCACTTATAAGTAATAACATTTGCTATTCATGTGATTCAGTTCTTTAGAAATCCATACCTTCAAAACAGAATAACAAGTTGTGAGGCTTTGAGGAAAAATTTGGTAAAAATGGTAACACCTGGTCATGGAATTGAGTTGTTTCCAAGGAGGCCCAGGTTGCAGTATCCCTGCTCATTAATCCATTTAACATTCCTGAGAGAAAAATTTTATTCATTTAGCCCTAAACTATTCCTATAACATTCATCACTATCTTTCTTCTCAGACCCAAACCTTGCTTTATGGTTCTCTAGGAAGGCAGAAGCCTCCCTCACATGACTTCGTTAAGCCACCCCCGTCTCTCTCGGTTTTTGCTTATTCTCTCCCATTGTGTCAGATGAAGATGGTTCCTTATTACATTTCTTCTTTTCCTCAGTTTTCCCTCTTCCTCAGAGTTGAGAGGTTTGTCCATGCTTTGAAAGTCATCCTTGGCTTATGCATTAGAGCCACTAACTTGTTTCCTTCTTCCTTCTGTTGCCCAGCATCTTGATATTCATCCTGGCGGCCTCTGCATCAACACCTACTTAATGCTGAAGAACTTGACATTCTCCCATGCTTTGTTTCAGAAATGTATCTATGAATGTATCTATGAATGCTGCTTTGATGTAGCGTTGGTTATGCCTCTGCCCCTGCCCCTGCATCCAACACACCTTCCTAAACATTCAGTCATTCCCGGTTGAGAGGCTGAAGAACCTTAAGCTGACTCACCTGGACCTGGCACTGATTTTGTGCCTGGGATGCTGAGCTATTTCAGAACCAAGAAAGCATTAGTCTCCCACGCTTTGTGCCCTCCTTGTTTTGTCTTTTTTAGCTGCACAAAGCCACTAGATCCCTCTTCTAAGAGCACAACTTTGAGGTGACATTTCCCTCTGTGTGTTGTTTATCTCCATCCCACTCCACTCCGTTGTGACCCGGGAGTCTGACCCATAAGGGCCACGTCAGCAGACTCCTTTGCCCTCTGGCTTCCTGTTGGGTTCATTCAGGGGGAGGCACTGGCAGGAGATCCAAGGGTGCAAAGCAAGTGCCAAGAAGGTATTTGTTCTGCTTCTCTTTCGGGTCCCGTGGATTGACTGCCTGTGACAACCAAGTCAATCCTGTCACTCGATCTTCTCCACCCAGCTCCTTTCTCAGCTCTGGGTGTCCCTTCCTTCTCTCTGCCATTCAAACCTAGGGGTGGTAAGGGCTCTCTCCTGTTGATAGCCTGGAGGCATTGCACATCCAAACCTCCTTAGAATTTTCAGTGCCGTCCATTACCTATAAAGTGATGTCAGGTTCCTCAGCCTGACTGCTGCCTCTCCAGCATTCTCTGGAGATGTTACTCCACGTACCAACATAATTCCAGTCAAACAACATACCTCACAATGCCCTTTTGCGTGTCTTTGTTCTTGTGTGATCCAATGCCCGTATTCTCCCTGTTTTTGCCCATTATATCTGACTTGCCCTTCTTCTAAATTATTCAAATGAAGTGATTCACCTGGAGTCTGAAGCCAACAAGTATTGAATTTGAAGCTAAAGTTATGGTAAGAGCGCTTGGAAAATATTACTTTCCTCTGAACTTCAGACCCATATATCCACCTGGCTTTTCAACAGCTTACTTGGATATATGTTAGATGTCTCAAACTCAACATGCCAAATCTGAATTCCAGATGCCCCTAAAAGTTTCCCCCAACCCACTTAATGACAACTCTACCCTTCCATTTGCTTAGGCAAAATACCTTGGGATAATTCTTGTTTCTTTCTCTCACAGTTCACTTCTGATCTTTCTGGAAATCCTGTTGATTCTGCCTCCAAAAATATATCCAGAATCCAACCCTTTTTCACTATCTCCACTGCTACCACTTGGTCCCAGTCACCGTCATCTCTTTCCTGGGTTGTTGAAATAACTTCTTAACTGGTCTCCTTGCTTCCATCCCCACCCTCCTAAAGTCTTTTGTCAGCATAGCATCCAGATCATCAAATATAAGTCAGATCATGTTAATCCTCTACTAAAAATCTTCCGGTGGTTCCCTAATGGACCCAGAATAAGAGCCAAAGTCCTTACATTGGCCTTTGCAGCCCCGCAGGGTTCCTTTGAGTTATTGCTGTGATCTCACCTCCCACCACATTCCTCCCCACTCACTTTGCACCAGCCACTCTGGCCCCTTTGCTGTTCCTCAAACTTACCAGTTACATTTTTGCCTCAGGCCCTTTGCACTGAATGTGCCCTTTGCATGAAACACTTTCCCTAGACATATACATGGCTATTGTCTAAAGTCAGATACAACATCAATTTCTCAGACCTACCGCTGACCTCCCCAACAGCCACCATCTTCCTTCCTTCCTTCCTTTCTATTTCTCTATGGCCCTTTTCACCTTCTTACATGATTTATACTGCCCCTTATTTTATTTACTCCATTAGAGTTAAAGTTCTACAAGGGCAGGGTTTGGGGTCTGTTTCGTTTACTGCTGTATCCTTAAGACTAGCACAGTGCCTGGCATATAACAAGCTGTTAATAGATATTTGTCGAATAAATGAATAGGTTTATTTTGAACAAGCATAATGTATTTTTTAAATGTAAATATCATGTATCAATGTTAATGGTACAAATTGTCACAGTATCAGCATTTGATATTCCCAAAGTTTCTGACACTTGGAAGAAATATTTCAAATCTAATGTTTTTGCAGTAGAAATGATCAGTCTTTCAATTCTGCAGTTACAAGAAAACAGGCTTTCCCCTCTCTTCATTGCTCTTGTTTTATTAGGATATCCCCTGTAGTTTCTGAGAGAAATGAGACCAACTTCTTAAGAAGAACTATTTGTATTGTTTTATATGCTATTAATAGGTTTGGAAACAATATTACTATTAATTTATCAAACCCTTTATGAGAAATGCACACTGTGACACACATTGTAACTCTTGGAAGCTGAGTATCAAGCTTCAGAATTAATTATGTGAATGTTCCAAATGTTAGCAAATCTAAAGCAAAGCAGAAGATGGCATCTGGGAGCCAAGTGGAAATAAGTATGCATTCTCCTATTTCCATTTTGATTACTGAGGGTTATACAAAACTATTTTAATTAAATTTAAACGATCCGTAGTGTGGGCCAGCTCTGCACATATTACAGCCAACAGAAATTAAGAAATCAATATTTCAAATGAAATATCATGCATTATTATCGTGCATTATTATTCTTTTTTATATTCTCTGAATATTCATCTAAAATGCTGTATTTACTATATAAATTCACATTACTAGGCAAAAATAATTTTGTTTTGTATGGGAAAAGGGCTTGTTTGGGTCAGAGTTTCATTGAATACTATATGTTGAAAATGCTCCTCAAAACAAAGGTTGGGTGGTCAAATGATTTTGGAAAATGTGGCTTACTACATTGAAATTTCAGAGGCTCTGAGAAGTTCTGTACGAAGGATACGTGTTTATCATTTTTTAGCCCTACATTGCTTAAACTTATTTGACCGAGGGTCACTTTTTGCATCTAATACTTCTTTCCCTTTGGAATGGCCTCTTGAGAACTCTTGTGTAGACTCCTGACAGGAGATGATAATCACATCAATGGTGGGATGTAAGGTTGGGGTATAGGGAGCGAGCTACCATTTCTGAGCTATCGACAAGGAGATAAATAATACCTCCGCCTGGGCCTCCTAACTAACCAAACTTCTCATCACTGAAAGGCCCAGATGGCATTCCCTTAGACCAGAGATTGCAAAGTGAGATGCTCCCAGGGGCCAGGCAGACAACTTAAAGTGGGGAATGTGGTGAAGCTGAGAGCCAGCAGTGCTTCCTTGTGGGGCAGCCATTGCTGAGTCTCAGCCCACTGTGGCCACAGAGATACAATGGGCCCAGGACGGCCAGATCGTCCAGTTCTTCAAATGGTATTGAAAATCCAGATTTTCGTGTTTAGTCTCCTACATTTTAAATGGTGTTAACTAATTCCATGTTAAACAAAATAAAACACTGGCAACCACATAAAATACATTCCAGGGCCACCCCAGTGTGTGACCTCCGCCTTAAGAGGAACTGGTGTAGAAGCATAAAAAGATGAGGCATGGGGCTTCCCTGTTGGCGCAGTGGTTGAGAGTCCGCCTGCCGATGCAGGGGACACGGGTTCAAGCCCCGGTCCGGGAAGATCCCACATGCCGCAGAGCGGCTGGGCCCATGAGCCATGGCCGCTGAGCCTGCACATCTGGAGCCTGTGCTCCGCAACGGGAGACACCACAACAGTGAGAGGCCCGCATACTGGGAAAAAAAAAAAAAAAAAAAGATGAGGCAAGGGGGAAACCTAGAATGCACTCCTCCTGCCACATGCATGGGCCCTTGTAGAAACAAAATAACTTTCAGTATTTTCGAGGCCAGAATACTTCCGACTAGGTAGAGTCTGAAAAGCCTTAAAGACTAATTTACTTCATTGCCCTCATCAAATAACTATGATGATAATTTAATATCTGTAAAGATGTTTTTACTTTACAAAGTACCAACATTGAAAATAAAATGATAGTCTCTAGATGTGTTAGTTTGCTAGGACTGTCATAACAAAATACCACAGACTGGCTGGCTTAAACAAGAGAAATTTATTTTTCACAGCTCTGGAGGCTAAAAGTCCAAGGTCAAGGTGTCAGTAAGGCTGATTCCTTCTGAGAGCCGTGAGGAAAAGATTTGTTCCAGGCCTCTCTCCTTGGTATAGAGACGGCTGTATTCTCCCCATCTTTACATCCTTTACCCTCTATGTGTGTCTCTGTGTCCAAATTTCCTGCTCTTGTAAGGACACCAGTCATACTAAACTAATTACCTCCGTAAAGATGTTGCCTTCAAATAAGATCACATTCTGAGGTGTGGGTATGGGTGGGGGACAGGACTTCAACATCATATGTTTTGTTTTTTGAGTACCTAAAAATCTGGTGCTGGGTTTTTGTTTTTGTTTTTTTAACATGTTTATTGGAGTATAATTGCTTTACAATGGTGTGTTAAGCTTCTGCTCTAGAACAAAGTGAATCGGCTATATGTATACATATATCCCCATATCCCCTCCCTCTTGCATCTCCCTCCCACCCTCCCTATCCCACCCCTCTAGGTGGTCACAGAGCACAGAGCTGATCTCCCTGTGCTATGTGGCTGCTTCCCACTAGCTCTCTATTTTACATTTGGTAGTGTATATATGTCCATGCCACTCTCTCACTTCACCCCAGCTTACCCTTCCCACTCCCCGTGTCCTCAAGTCCATTCTCTACATCTGCGTCTTTATTCCTGTCCTGCCCCTAGGCTGTTCAGAACCTTCTTTTTTTTTTTTTAAGATTCCATACATATGTGTTAGCATACGGTATTTCTTTTTCTCTTTCTGACTTACTTCACTCTGTATGACAGACTCTAGGTCCATCCACCTCACTAAAAATAACTCAATTTCGTTTCTTTTTATGGCTGAGTAATATTCCATTGTATATATGTGCCACATCTTCTTTATCCATTCATCTGTCGATGGACACTTAGGTTGCTTCCGTGTCCTGGCTATTGTAAATAGAGCTGCAGTGAACATTGTGATACATGACTCTTTTTGAATTATCGTTTTCTCAGGGTACATGCCCAGGAGTGGGATTGCTGGGTCGTATGGTAGTTCTATTTGTAGTTTTTTAAGGAACTTCCGTACTGTTCTCCATAGTGGCTATATCAATTTACATTCCCTTGGTACTGGGTTTTAACCATAAAATTTTATACTTAAGCCATGGGAAGTTCTGTTTTGAATTGCGATGGAGATAGTAGATAAAACCAAGTGTCCAAAGTTTTATATAACTTATGCAGGTACCTATAAAAAATATCATGTGTATGTGCACTATGAGGAAAGGAATGGTTGAAACTATAGATCCATTTATTTGGACCACTATCAAGCACCTAAGTAGATATGCAAGTTAGAATGTATACCTAATAAATATAAAATATAGTAGGAACTGAATAATATGATTTAAAATGAGATGTGAAAGCTTACCACTATTAACATTAAGCCATGTTCTAACGCATAAATGTTCTTAGGATCTCTGAGCTTATGCAAAACAATTCTTTTTTTGTTTTGTTTTATTTTTGGTTATCTTCTCTTGTTTTAGTGCTTCTTAATATACAGGAAAATAGAAAATCAGTACATTTTTAGATGTTAATGGCCAACAAAGAAAGAAGGTAAAAATAAAACAGAATCTTGAATTCAGCATTGATTATACAAACTATTTGAAATCAGCTTTATTTTCTGCACTGCTTGCTCACAATGTTCTTCATACCTTCATAGGTTTCCAAGACCCCAATGTGCTTGAGTTGAGACCTTCTTCTGGAGTCTTTCTATTGTTTGTTTACCTACGTGGAATAAATATTCCCAAATGTAGGCTAGTTTTCTTTTAAAACTGCAGCAGATTGCTGAAATTCACTCATTCACATATTCATTCATTTATTCATTTAACCATACTGTGTGCAAGGTATTCAGGTAGGCACTAAAGATAAGCATGGCCCCTAACCTCAGGGAGCTCACGGTCTGGTACAGTGAACAAAAACGTAAAACCGGCAATTTGCAGTAGAGATATTGGCCTAGGGTCCCCAGAATAGAACAATCACTCAAGCCAGAATGAGTGGGAAAGACCCATGAGTTAGGTCATAAGAAAAGCACAGAAATTATCTGGGTAACTGGTTAAAAGACAGACGGAGTTGTATGTTGTCAAAGGTGCAAAAACATGAAAACACATGGTGTATTGAGGGAATTGTAAATACCTGGGTGTTTCTGAAGTATAAATTGTGTGTCAGGAAATAAAGGAGTTGAGACTGGAGAAATCAGAGCCAAGTCACGAAGGGAATTTGGAGAAATCATGTGGGCGTTGGGGAGCCTTGAAATACTTTAATCAGGAAAAAAGCATTTTAAAAAATCATTTCGAGGGCTTCCCTGGTGGCGCAGTGGTTGAGAGTCCACCTGCCGATGCAGGGGACACGGGTTCATGCCCCGGTCTGGGAAGATCCCACATGCCGCGGAGCAGCTAGGCCCGTGAGCCCTGGCCGCTGAGCCTGCGCGTCCGGAGCCTGTGCTCCGCAACGGGAGAGGCCACAACAGTGAGAGGCCCGTGTACCACAAAAAAAAAAAAAAAAAAATCATTTCGAGAGTGATGTGGGGGATAGATGGGAGAGAAAAAACACTGAGAGTTAGGGAACTATTGCAACTTCATTTAAGAACTAAAAGGCAATAAAGTAATGTGTTTAAGAAGAGGGTAGACCTGGAGCCAAGGTACCACCTTGGCAACCTGGCTCTGCTACTTCTCAGCTGTGAAACCACAGGCCAGTCTCTTCACTTTTCTAGGCCTCAGTTTCCTCATCACAAAAATGGGGATAATAATAGAATCCACTTTATGGGGATGCTGTAAGAATTAAATGAGTTCACATGTGTGAAGTATTTAGAACCATGCCTAGTATATAGTGATCACTCAACATATCTTAGCGATTATTGTTATTAATAATTGTTAAACCATAATGGCTAAGACTAAGATGGGGCTAGATGATAAATGTGAAGCAAATTGAAACAGGAGAATTCAGGCACTGTCTTAGTAAGGTTGTAGAGGAGGGTGATTAGCCCATTCGGAACCTGCTACCCGGATGATACACCTAAAGATGTTCTGTGTTCTGCAAATGTCCTTCTTGGTATTAAGTTCCAACTGTGCAGCTTTCACGTTTTAATCTAATCAAGTGCAACCGCCAGAACATCCCTGGCATTCCTACCTCCCCATCAGTAGATGCTGCTGTCCGGATCCCTGTCACCCTGATGCTCGAGGCCTAGTTATGAGGTGAGCATTATACGCACCCTCAGTCTCCCCAGGCGTAAGAGAAACCAGGAGGCAGTACATAAACCCACGGCCTTAAATATTTTATTTTTCATTCTGAAGAAATCTTTCCCATTTTGATTTTTGTGTGTGTGTGTCTGTGCAAATTTTGGTGTTCTTTCTATTTCCCTGAATTTACTGGGCCTTCATGAAATCCATCACCAGATGATTGACAGTAGGAACATTGGAAACTTGCTTTTCTATCCTTCTATTTAATGGGCAAAATCAAAGTCTGTCACTTGAATCTGATATTTGTAGGAAGGAATTCTGCAGTGAGGGATCTAACAGAAAAGGCCCACTTTCTCTGCAGGCTTTTCAGAGCAACACCTACTTCAGTGGAGGCAGGTAGTTGGCTGCCGAGGACCTTTCCCAGGCTCAGCATACCCACCTGCCTGGGTCATCCTGCTTTCTTCCTAGGACAGCAGCTGTCAGCCAGCCACGCTAGCATTCTCTCCATGAGCATTATTGTGTCTGAATCTCTCTTCCTAAAAGCATCCTAGAGTCTGGTTAAGTAAGAATCCCTCCTTCCTTGCCCTGTCTAATTGAACACCTACTATGTTCACTATTCTGGGCACCAGGAATGCAGCAGTGAACAAAACATATGAGGGCCCCATCCTTAGGGAGCTCATATTATGATGGGACAGACAGAAAATAAGCAAATGAATAAATGCATTCTTTTCAAATCATGAACATATGATCAGGGAAGGTCTTTCTGACCAACAGTGGTAAAATGCATCTCAATAAATGTTTGAACTGAATTGGATCCCTCTGCACTTCAAACTCATAACTTTGAAAATGACCTTCAGGTGTACTGCTTTTTTGCACGTAGCTCTATTTAGCCCAGGTGAGATCGGAGGCATTGAATGTTTTGGCTGTAGGATAGCAATGTGGTGTTTTCTGGTATATGGCTATTGACATGAGTGCTACAATGTCTAGCTTCATACTTCCTCAGACAGCTGAGTACCTGTAATACCATTTCCCACTGCTTTTGTACTGTATATCAGTAAGCCAGGAAGCAGGAAGGGTGGATAAGTGTTTGTGTTCTTATTGTCTGTGTACTTCAGAGTGTATGTATAACCAGATTATGATAAATGGGCCTTAATGACAACCCAGTCAGCACATACACGCAATTTAAACATCAGAGGGTTCTTATGCATTCTAATAAAACTAAAGGGAAAAAATTTGCAGTTTCTCCAGCATTTGTACAAGCAGTGATTCACTTTCACAACTAAAATATTTACATTAAGTTAAATACTTCATTTGTTACCAGCACAGGACTAGGGCCCTACAAAAGATAAGTAAATTTGTCATTTTTTTCCATTAAGCACCCACTCTGTAATAAGTACTAAACTTACAAAAACAGATGCTGGCCCGAATCAACTCGTATCTTCTTTGAAATGAATCTAACAATGTGTTCAACTTTGTTATGTATTACAGTCTGGATAATCCAATTCTGACCTCACTGTTATGTCAGACAATGATTACTTTCTAAAAATATGCATGGTCCCTTGGAGAGAACTCAAAACTCTGAGTCTGTGGATCTAACTTTCAGAACAACTGTTATCCAGTTTGCTTTCTTGTTTACATTATTATCCTGTTATTGATACAAATTATATGTATCAAAAAATTTTATGAGTATAGAATCACATCCATTAATCAATATGTGTTAAGTATAGAATTGATTCATATCAGTTAGATTTATTCAGTTAAAATATCACATATTTTTAAAATTGCAAATCAGAGGACACAGAAATGTATAAAAACATCCTGTTCATAATTGTGCCATGGTTGGCATTTGAGTTCCTTAATGGATCTTTGAAGTGAATTTTTAATGTACCTCTTAAGCCTTTGTAAGAAATGAGTCCCTGGTATTCTTGTGCTTGCTACTGTTTTAGCCACTAAAGATTGCTCCATGTGTGTATGTGTATGTCATTTGCTTTCTAAATAAAAAGCACTATTTTTAGGGAAATTTAATTTCCAAAATAGAGATTTAGAAAAGTTATCATTGTACTGGGTAATCATTTTTGTTACTGTTTGATAATAGAACTTTTTCTAAAATAGTTAAAATCATTTTATAGACTTCTGTCTGCTATCCCCCCACCTACCCCAAATCACTCCACTGAACAGAAAAGACTAGAGATAGAGAGTATGCATGGTCTTCACATATTAAAAATGTGCTTAAAGGTTAAGATCATGTATTTTGAAGTACACCTAAATATTTGGAAATTGAAATGAGAGGCATGAGATTTGCCTGTCACATAATTGATTTCCTACTAGGCATATCTTTAAGCAGAGCCTTAGCCTTTCATTCAGTGTATTTCATCACTCAGGTAATTATTGAGCAGAATCTACTAAGGGCCAGCCATAAACCAGGCACTCTGCTAGGCCTATGAATACAGAGATTCCCCAGAATACAATTCCTACTCTCAATGAGCTGAGTCTAATGGGAGATGCAGACGAATAAACCAGCAGTTATGGCAAGTAAACCAACGATTACAGCATGAAAAGACTGGGATTGAGATGTACCTGAGTATATAATGAAAGTTCAGGAGGCTAATTCCTACAAGCTCCAGTTTAGAGTGGAGGGGAAGACGAATGGGGAAAGGTGTTTTGAACAGAAGGAACAGCATGTGCAGAGGCATAGAAGCTCGGAAGAGCAGAAGCTGCCAACAACTTTTAGTATGATTAGAGCACAGGGAACAGGAACCAGATTAAGAAGAGCCTTGTATGATGCCATAGACTTCAAACATTGTCTCTGGGGCAGTACAGATAGGTTTTTTTCCAGCAAGTTGCTGACACAATTAGATTTGTTATTTAGAAATATTGTTAAGCCACAGTGTGGAAGACCAATTAGAGGTGTTTGGTTTGTGGGGGCCTTTGTTTGTTTGTTTTGTTTTGTTTTGCATGTGGGAATATAGGAAAGACTGGGGAAGGTAAACCGAGTGGGAGGTTATTGCTGAAGTTCAAGTGTGAGATGGAAAAGGACAAAAGCAGTTCAGTGGAGACAGAGAAAATGAAACACATTTGGATATTAAGGACATGTGCTGTCCTGTTTTTCACAGTTAAATTTGAGTTGGAAAGTAGGGTATTCATAATAGAAGTAGTTAAATTCAGAATATTGAGTAGATTTAAACCATTTGCCCTTTTTAGTGTCCAATTTATTTTCAATGAGACTTGAACCAAGGGCTTCTGACTTCTGCTGTCCTGTGTTCTTTGCCTTAATGCTTTCTCTATATCAAATGGAAACAAACAAATAAAAACAAGCAAAATGATCTGTTATCTGTATGATATGTATGTATATACTTAGATACTTTGTGAGTAAAGGAAAACAGGTTACTGCTAAAAGTTGGAACATCTTCTACCAGAAATCTTTATGGCATGTATTTTTATTATTTATTTATTTATTTATTTGGCTGCGTCAGGTCTTAGTTGCGGCACAAGGGATCTTTCGTTGTGGTGCGCAAGCTTTTCTAGTTGTGGCACACGGGCTCCAGAGCATGCGGGCTCAGTAGTTGCAGTTCATCAGCTTAGTTGCCCTGCGGCGTGTGGGATCTTAGTTTCCCGACCAAGGATTGAACCCGCGTCCCTTCATTGGAAGGCGGATTCTTAACCACTGGACCGCCAAAAAAGTCCTAGAAATAGATAGATAGATAGATAGATAGATAGATAGATAGATAACTATATATAGATACATAGAGATATATTTTTAAGTTTGAGATGCCTATGAGACAATGGGCAGTTGTTTATTTATTAGTTTCCTAGGGCTATTGTAACAATTCACCACAAACTTAGTGGCTTAAAATAGCACAAATTATTATCTTACAGTTTTGGAGGTCAGATGTCCAAAGTGGGTCTTACTGAGCTGAAATCGAGGCATTAGCAGGGCTGTGTTCCTTCTAGAGCCTCAAGGGGAGGATCTGTTTCCTCACTTCCTTTAGGTTCTAGGTGCTGCCTGCATTCCTTGGCTTGTGGCCCCTTCCTCCATTTCTTTTTATTAGCCTTTTTTTTTAATTTAATTTTATTTATTTTTTTATACAGCAGGTTCCTATTAGTCATCAATTTTATACACATCAGTGTATACATGTCAGTCCCAATCACCCAATTCATCACACCACCATCCCCACCCTGCCGTGGCTTTCCCCCCTTGGTGTCCATACGTTTGTTCTCTACATCTGTGTCTCAACTTCTGCCCTGCACGCTGGTTCATCTGTACCATTTTTCAAGGTTCCACATACATGCGTTAATATACGATATTTGTTTTTCTCTTTCTGACTTACTTCACTCTGTATAACAGTCTCTAGATCCATCCACGTCTCAACAAATGACCCAATTTCGTTCCTTTTTATGGCTGACTAATATTCCATTGTATATATGTACCACATCTTCTTTATCCATTCGTCTGTCGATGGGCATTTAGGTTGCTTCCATGACATGGCTATTGTAAATAGTGCTGCAGTGAACATTGCGGTGCATGTGTCTTTTTGAATTATGGTTTTCTCTGGGTATATACCCAGTAGTGGGATTGCTGGATCATATGGTAATTCTATTTTTAGTTTTTTAAGGAACCTCCATACTGTTCTCCGTAGTGGCTGTATCAATTTACATTCCCACCAACAGTGCAAGAGGGTTCCCTTTTCTCCACACCCTCTCCAGCATTTGTTGTTTGTAGATTTTCTGATGATGCCCATTCTAACTGGTGTGAGGTGATACCTCATTGTAGTTTTGATTTGCATTTCTCTAATAATTAGTGATGTTAAGCAGCTTTTCATGTGCTTCTTGACAACTGTATGTCTTCTTTGGAGAAATGTCTATTTAGGTCTTCTGCCCATTTTTGGATTGGGTTGTTTGTTTCTTTAATATTGAGCTGCATGAGCTGTTTATATATTTTGGAGATTAATCCTTTGTCTGTTGATTCGTTTGCAAATATTTTCTCCCATTCTGAGGGTTGTCTTTTCGTCTTGTTTATGGTTTCCTTTGCTGTTCAAAAACTTTTAAGTTTCATTAGGTCCCATTTGTTTTTTTGTTTTTTTTTTTTTTTAATTTTTTTACGGTACGCAGGCCTCTCACTGTTGTGGCCTCTCCCGTTGCAGAGCACAGGCTCTGGATGCACAGCTCAGTGGCCATGGCTCATGGGCCCAGCCGCTCCGCGGCATGTGGGATCTTCCCAGACCGGGGCATGAACCCATGTCCCCTGCATCGGCAGGTGGACTCTCAACCACTGCACCACCAGGGAAGCCCCTATTTTTGTTTTTATTTCCATTACTCCAGGAGGTGGATCAAAAAAGATCTTGCTGTGATTTATGTCAAAGAGTGTTCTTCCTATGTTTTCCTAAGAGTTTTATAGTGTCCGGTCTTACATTTAGGTGTCTAATCCATTTTGAGTTTATTTTTGTGTATGGTGTTAGGGAGTGTTCTAATTTCATTCTTTTACATGTAACTGTTCACTTTTCCCAGCATAACTTATTGAAGAGACTGACTTTTCCCCATTGCATATCCTTGCCTCCTTTGTCATAGATTAGTTGACCATAGGTGCGAGGGTTTATCTCTGGGCTTTCTATCCTGTTGCATTGATCTATATTTCTGTTTTTGTGCCAGTGCCATATTTTCTTGATTACTGTAGCTTTGTGGTATAGTCTGAAGTCAGGGAGTCTGATTCCTCCAGCTCCGTTTTTTTCCCTCAAGACTGCTTTGGCTATTCGGGGTCTTTTGTGTCTCCATACAAATTTTAAGATTTTTTTGTTCTAGTTCTGTAAAAAATGCCATTGGTAATTTGATAGGGATTGCATTGAATCTGTAGATTGCTTTGGGTAGTAGAGTCATTTTCACAATGTTGTCTTCCAATCCAAGAACATCCAAGATGTACGTCTCTCCATCTGTTGGTATCATCTTTATTTCTTTTATCAGTGTCTTGTATTTTTCTGCATACAGGTCTTTTGTCTCCCTAGGTAGGTTTATTTCTAGGTATTTTATTCTTTTTGTTGCAGTGGTAAATGGTAGTGTTTCCCTAATTTCTCTTTTAGATTTTTCATCATTAGTGTATAGGAATGCAAGAGATTTCTGTGCATTAATTTTGTATCCTGCAACTTTACCAAATTCATTGATTAGCTCTAGTAGTTTTCTAGTGGCATTTTTAGGATTCTCTATGTATAGTATCATGTCATCTGCAAACAGTGACAGTTTTACTTCTTTTCCAGTTTGTATTCCTTTTGTTTCTTTTTCTTCTCTGATTGCCGTGGCTAGGACTTCCAAAACTATGTTGAATAATAGTGGTGAGAGTGGACATCCTTGTCTTGTTCCTGATCTTAGAGGAAATGGTTTCAATTTTTCACCATTGAGAATGATGTTTCCTGTGGGTTTGTCGTATATGGCCTTTATTATGTTGAGGTAGGTTCCCTCTATGCCCACTTTCTGGAGAGTTTTTATCATAAATGGGTGTTGAAATTTGTCGAAAGCTTTTTCTGCATCTATTGAGATGATCATGTGGTTTTTATTCTTCAATTTGTTAATATGGCGTATCACATTGATTGATTTGCGTATATTGAAGAATCCTTGCATCCCTGGGATAAATCCCACTTGATCATGGTGTATGATCCTTTTAATGTGCTGTTGGATTCTGTTTGCTAGTATTTTGTTGAGGATTTTTGTATCTATATTCATCAGTGATATTGGTCTGTAATTTTCTTTTTTTGTAGTATCTTTGTCTGGTTTTGGTATCAGGGTGATGGTGGCCTCATAGAATGAGTTTGGGAGTGTTCCTTCCTCTGCAGTTTTTGGAAGAGTTTGAGGAGTATGGGTGTTAGCTCTTCTCTAAATGTTTGATAGAATTCACCTGTGAAGCCATCTGGTCCTGGACTTTTGTTTGTTGGAAGATTTTTAATCACAGTTTCAATTTCATTACTTGTAATTGGTCTCCTCGTATTTTCTATTTCTTCTTGGTTCAGTCTTGGAAGTTTACACCTTTCTAAGAATCTGTCCATTTCTTCCAGGTTGTCCATTTTATTGGCATAGAGTTGCTTGTAGTAGTCTCTTAGGATGCTTTGTATTTCTGCGGTGTGTATTGTAACTTCTCCTTTTTCATTTCTAATTTTATTGATTTGAGTCTTCTCCCTCTTTTTCTTGATGAGTCTGGCTAATGGTTTATCAATTTTGTGTATCTTTTCAAAGAACCACCTTTTAGTTTTATTGATCTTTGCTATTTTTAAATAACAAAAATATTTTCAGGTTGTCAGTTTCTTAGTAGTTAATGCATTTTTTTTTTAAATGTTTCAACCAACGTGTGTTTCCTCACCTTTTAAACAATGAGTGGCAATGTTGGGAAAATGTTTGTTATACTCTCTCTCTAAATACAAGTTGATGCTTCCCATAATACTCTGACAAACACTTCTGGGTGAGAAAATAGTTTGCCTTTCAGGTCATTCTTAAATCAATTTACTTGTAAAGCATTTATATGCAGTTACAAGGGTTCACAAAAAAAGAGACAGTGTTGCATGGTTTCAGTTGGCCCAGGGTTTTCATTCACCTAATAACCCTATTTTTTTAGTAAGTGAACATTTCTCAAAGTTGTGTTTTTCCTCTTACTTTCATTCATAAGGGTAGGTGTCTCTTACTGCCTTGAAATACTTTGATCTCAATCACTAGAATTAAGCAGGGGGGTAAAAAAAAAAAAAATTACACACGTAGACTTCATAGCTAGCCAGCACCTCCCATGGATAGGAGGTTTCTTCACATTTTACGAGTGAAGAAACTGAGGCCCAATGAGGTTAAGTCACCCAGCATCGAATTCTATAATCTGTGTGTTGGGCAAATTTAAAAACCAAAAAGGAATGGAATTAACATTTATGGTAGGAATTGTTTTAATTTCGCAAGGGTTTAGTCTTATATAACTGCTATCAATCACCTTGACAGAGAGAACTCTTTAAGTCCTAAAACATTTTTCTTAACAATTAATAGCAGACCGTAATATTATTAGCACCCACTCCAGCCACATGCTGACCCAGTACAGGACCTGAGGATGTTTCATGCTCAGTCTCGTTCCCTTGCATGCTGTATAGTACTATGCTGTGCATTAAAATCAACTAGTGATGGTAAAATATTTAAACACAAAGGGGGATAGTCTGGAAATTATTTACATCAGCAGTTACAACCCAGGAAGCAGTATAGATGAGTAGAAAGGGCTCAGGCCTGGGAGAGGGAAGGGCTAAGTTTGGTTCCCAGCTGGCTGCTTACTGTCAGTGTAGCCTTGGGCAGATCACGTGATTTCTCTCCCTCTTTTCTTTACACATCTGTGAAATGAGCACAACTTGGATTCTTACGAGGACATAGTGAGCTCACGTATATGTAGTGCCTGACACAAAATTCACATGTAGTAAAAGGTAACTAAAAGTACCGAATACGGGCACTACCCTTAAGGAAACCAGTGTGTGCCAGGTCAAGGAGAACAGATACTGTGGTGAGATGTTTTTGCAGTTCTTGCTGGATCTCAGTTTGTGACTGTGTTACAGTTCTCGGCTGTGACGCCAGTGCTGTAGTCAGATATCCGCCCCTGTTCAGCATGAGGCTGCTAAGAATCTAAACACTTCTTGGAGGACAGCGCCAACGCACTAATAAAATGCCTCCTTGCCCAAGAGCCCAAACAAAGTTTGTCTCTAGCCAGGGAATTTTTTTTTTTTTTCTTTCTGTTTTCTTCTTTCTTTTATTTATTTATTTATTTTCTTCCAACAGCTGCTTCCCTGTTTTTAGAGCCACATCATGAATTGGGGTTTAGTAATTTCACTTTTCCAAGGTCTCAGATACTTGAAAAATAAACAGATTTTTCTTTTTTTAGTTTTGGATTGTAAGTACAGAAAAAAAAATCTAGCAGCAATAAACTGGGAGTACATTAACCACTTGGGATTATTTCAAAGTGAAAGGACATTTACTAGGTTCATCTGACCTCTGATTTGAGGATCAGTTTTTTTAAAAACACCACCAACCACAGACTTGTAAAGTTTGCAGAAACTGCCGACAGACCCAAATATGTTAAAGGTTGTAATCTCCTGAAAGGAGTTGGTTGATTTTCCTGTTGCCCCTCCTATCAACTTTAACCTCCAACCTTCTCCGGCATGTATCACTACAAATAAAACTGCTGAGGTTTGACAAGAGGATATAGAGTCATTAGGCCATCGCACAGGGATGGCCACATGATTTTCTTCAACTTGAAATGAATGCTCTGTAATTTGGGCTTTTCAATAGGAAGTCATAAACACTCACTCATATCGCTTTAGTTTTAATAATTACTGTTTTTTTTAAAAAAAAACAGAAATATACATATCAAATGATGTTTGACAACTGGAATTTAGTGGTTTTGTTATTGGTTGTCTTTGACCATTAACTTGGATTTCTGTTCTTAATTTTAATGTATACGATTTCAAGCAAGCAGCGTATGATCCTGATATAAACATGGCATTTGTATACAGCATTGTAAATGAATTTTTAGCTCGTGATTAAGACAAACCAGATGACAAAAAGCAAACAATGTGTTTGTGTTGCTCTACTGACTTAAAAATAATCCCCTGCCCTGGATTCACCTGCAGTGCCTTTCTTCTTCTAGGGCATATGGGGGATGTGGGGCTCATATAGCACTTAAGCTCGCCAGGGTTTCTGAAGTTTCAGTTACTTGTATAGATTCTCAAGTAATTCAGCTGTCTGTGGAAATTATTCACTCTACACTAGATAAATGCTGTCTTATGAAGTCTCTGGCACCATTCAGTCTGAACTCAGCGAGTTCTCTGTTACTAGTGTTTGAACATAAGGAATGGGGAAGTGATGACATCAGTACTTGAACAGTGGTTCTTGGTGTGTTTTTGTGTGTTAGTCTTTTCCAAGGTAGGTCAGTATGTTTTGTTAGATACAGCCTAGCAGCTCCCAAACAACCCTAGAGAGGTGGTACGTGTATGTGTATTTACTTACATGTATATATATCCAATATATATGTATATATCCAATAGATGCTACACGTCCAATACATATATCTATCCAAGTATTCTTTCTTCACACTAATCTTCTCTTTCTGTTCCTTTCACTGGGCAGCTGAGCAGGGGGAGGACACATGCTGTAAAGGACTAGGGAGTCTGGTAAATAAGGAGCGTTGGTGCTGGAGATGGGGGATGTGGCACTGATTAGGTCCCACCTGCCCTTTTGGTCCCCTCAGCAGAATCAAGACTTTCAGCAGAGCCAGGGTGCCTTCTGCAGAAGCGTTGTGTTTTGGTAAGGAAAGTGCATCCGTATAAAAATTCCCAAAACCAGTCACCTAAGCATGTTACCTCTTCTGGAGCAGGATTCAGAGCCTAGAAAAGATCTGTGTGTTGATTTGGAGCTGGGGTTGCAGGTGGGGTAGGGGAGCGCCCAGGAGAAAGGGAGGAGAAAACAAAACAACAAGAAAACCGTGTGGGTGTGACCTCACATCTTACAATTCTAAGAAAACCAGATGTTTGTAAGCTCCTTATGGTTAAAAACTGTTGAGACCATTAGGACCCGTCCTTGTTCCTCCCGTTGAATGGTGCAATTTTATTGTATAAACCCAAATAGTAATTATTAACAACAGCTGTAGGAATCTCTTGCATTTATACAGCACTTCCACATTCATTATTTTGTTTGAGCCCAACCATTCCTCTAGGAAACAGAGCATTTTAATGGATAGGAAAGCAAAGGCTTGGAAAGATAAAGTGACTTGTCCAAGATTAATTCATTAGTGTCAGAGCTAGGATTGCTTTATTATTCAACAGAACTGTCACTGTTCTGTTGAATATGTACCAGCCATTTACCATGTACCAGGCATCCAAGGATGAATGTGAGTCCTTCCCTCATGGAGCTCCCAGTCTGTGCTGGGGTAGAGGCAGGTGGGGGGCAGGGAGGGCTGCAGCAGATGGGTGAGCAGGGGACATCAGGGGCGCTGAGGCACTGTCTGGGACTCAGTCCACAGGACAGGGAGGCGGATTCTCATTCCAAGTAAGGACAATTTTAAGAATGTTATCTGTTTAGCCAATTCAAACACGTCTTCCCATTTAAATTTCCTGAATCACCAGTTCCAACACTTTTTAAAAACTAACAGCTGTACTGTGGAAAAGGCCTAGCTTGATAACTCCACTGGTGAAAAGCAAGACAAGTACCTACTAGATTA
The DNA here is from genome assembly GCF_039906515.1 of Pseudorca crassidens. NCBI lineage: Eukaryota > Metazoa > Chordata > Mammalia > Artiodactyla > Delphinidae > Pseudorca > Pseudorca crassidens. The sequence goes on from NC_090296.1 coordinate 81,012,732, forward strand.
ATTAGGAAAAGTCATGGAGACCTGTAGTTGGAGCTATGGGACAGTTGAGTGGACAGCTCAGAGGTTAAGAAACTATATCACAGACAGAACAAGAAAAAGCGTTTGACTTTTTGCTAATATAAATTGCCAAATCCCTCCATTTTTATGTTTTATGTATCTGTTCCATGACATTAAAATAACCTCTAAAACTCATATAATGGTGCTAGAGGAGGGAAACCCATTCTGATTGTTTTACATATTTTAAACCTTAGATCTATAGCCACAAAATGAATATTTTGACTGTTAACCAAGCGTCCTTTGCGTTTGCTTTTACCAAGAACTTCATTGCTTCTGTTTTTATTGATAAAAGCATATACGCACATTAATAGATTTTAAATGGGCAGACATGGAATTAAGATGAGATTCAGTTCATCAAAGCATCAAGAAACTCTCCGTATTCCTGGAGAAGATGTTCTTTTACTGGTGCCCAGTGTCGCCTAGGTGGAGAGTTCTAAAGTGAGTCTGACTGCCAGCCCTCTTCATTCTAGTTGTGTGTAGTGGTTCAGTGTCGGTAGAGATTGTATGTATGTACAAAACTGTGAGTAAAGAGAATGGTTTCTCCTCACCAAGAGTAACAGTGAAATTTAACATCCTAAGATGAAGCCCAGGAAGAGAAAGAAGGTATTCCTATTCCAGCTTGAGAGTATAGGAGAAAGGTCTTCTCATCTCAATCCTCTTGTCTTGTATGACCTTTTAGGCATCGCTAAGCAGGCAGAGAAACAAGTATTCCCCAGCTAGAAGTAGAATAGGAACAGAATCAAGCAATAGAAAAAGGTGAGGCCCAGAGTAGAAATCTTGAGGAAAAATAAATAGAATTAGACAGCTCCTGGAGGGTTTAAATCTGAGTGTCCAACTGTAGTAGCACCTTCGAAAGGGAAGTGTGTATATACTGGAAAGCAGTGTTTTAGTGGCTTTTTGCCACCAAGTTTTGGCTTAAATCACGTTGGAAGCTAATACTGTGCGGTGAGTCACTTTTTACTTCATCTGGGTTATTCTTATGAAGAGGTTTTGTTACTGGGCCTTCTTCTCATGCAGTGCTCCCTTTAGGAATAGAGTACCCCTGATTTGCTAGAGATCCAGGTTCTGAAGTTGAGTACATTTCTTACTCCCCATTCCTCTGCTGACTCATGGAACAAAGACTCCTTCAAGCCAAGCAGGCCCTTGATGAAGAAGCAGAGATCTAATGATCTCTCCCTTCCCTCCCTGCTCTAACTCTCCGTCTCCTAATGGCCCCCGTATCATCCATCCGCACCGTCATTGGTGTGCAGCTGCGTAGACCTTCTTAGTCCCACTTCTAACTTCAGGCACCATGATGTTACAATCATTTACCTTATTTTGAGCCTTTTTTTTTGGTCCCCTCATCCTCTTTACTCAAGATTTTCTTTTTTTGTCTTTTAGCCAAGGTTAATTGGTCTTGCCTTCCAGGAAAGCTCTCCATAACTGACTTCCTGCTCGAGTCAGCTTTTCAAAATCTCATAAAATCCCGAGGTGGAGCGAGGGGATGCCCCAGGAAACTCCATCTTATGTTGACTGTTCTGGAATTGCTAGAGGGCAAAAGGCTCTCTTGAGTTACACAGCCCTCCCCCCGCTGCAAGGCCCAACTAAATACCCTTTTCTCTTTCTTCCCTATCATTTAAGTGGGGGGGAAAGTTAATTAACAGGGAAATCAGAGGCTATTACTCTCCACAGTAAGATTTCCTTACATGTAGCTATTACATTCTGTCACCCACATATATAGGACATTAAACTTTTATTTATGCAGAATAACTGTCCAGATCGCACTAGAGTGATATTAAATATAATTTATTTGATGACTCAGAAGGTACCTCGAGTTTATCATTCTGGAATTTTCTGCATGGGAAGATGGAGTCCCTGAGGCTGCATCTCTCTGCATTGACCCCCAGGTGTTTAGCCTGCTGACTTTCTCTACCACAAACTAACCAACAGAGAACAGTACCTATGTTGGAGTGGTTTTTGATTTGTTGAATATTAGTGGTGAGTACAAAATAAATTTAAATTAAATGTCATATCGCTGGAGCAGGTAGAAGGGGAGTGAATGAAAGCTTCCTCTTTTATGGGCTGCTGAGAGGTGATAGCTCTTAAAAAGCAGTCTGCTAAGTGATCCCAAGCGAATGCAAATTAACAGTTGTTTTCTTTCAGAACTGTATGACTGAATAAACATTTACCATTTGTTTCATTTCTACTCATCTCTTAAAACAGTTGCTACAGGTCTTAATACTAAGACTCGAAACATATAATGTATTAGCCTTGGCACATCAAAATATTGTTCATCTTCCAAACTTGAGATATTCCAGTTTGGCTTCTCACTGAGTTTATAATGTTCTGAGGGTATGTATCTAAAAATGCATCTTACTAATCTCCTGGAATTTATTTTTATTTTTTTAAAAAGATAAGTCCCTGTAACTTGTCACTATTCCCAGTTTAAACACGGTCTGCCAATTGTGAGAGTGTTGGGCATTGTGGTACATTTCAATCTTAGCAGGGGTCTTGAATAAGAAATTTAATCCACCGAGTAGTATTTTGGAAGAGAGACCTATGATATTGGTGCAAAATAATAATGAGGTTAAAAGTGGAATTTCAGCCTCAGCTGAGAGCAGTTCCTCCTGCTTTTTCGTACAAGCCTTTCACACGATTCAGTGTGATCACCTTTTCTCAAAGCACCACTGTGGCCACTGTGAGGGGTAAAGAATTTCAGCAGTTGAACAACAGTAGCAAATAAATTCATTTTAGGAACTCTCCTTAAAGGTTTATTCCAATCGTTAACATTCCTGGAGCTGGTGTGTCTGCCAAGTGCTCAGCGCTGAGTTCTCATGCAGCAAATTTAGCATGACAAAGTTGCTCCTGGTTTTTTGTTTTTTGGTGTTTTTTTTTTTTTTTGCAAGTGGAAAACCTGGAGCCCCAAATGGAGCCTCATGCAGTCAAACTGCAGAATGGAGATGAGATCCGAGAGATACAGTATAAGGGATTATCTGGGATCATGTAGATGGTTCGCAGTTGCCTTTGTATGGCTCCTGGGTTAGATCATTCTTGGCAAGTTTGGTGAATTAGTATCCTATTCCTGAGTCCCGTTTCAATACCTAGTTTGGAATTCTTCCACTCCCTGAGAAGTCCCATTGAAATTTTTATCAATGGTATTTGCATAGACAAAATGGAATCAAACTATTGACATGTAGTTTTTTTAAAAAGCAAATTTATGTGAATGGTTTGTCCGTAGAGATAATTTAGCCAAAGGCACCTGTCTTCTCTAAGAACTCTGCCTGAAAAGACTTTTAGGGGGAGCTTGGTGAATTTTTTGTCCTTAAAAGAAAGCTGTTTTTGAGGTATAAGAGAAGCTTAGTTTTTGAAACGGCACAATGAATAACAAAGGCCCCTTTTCACCCCCCAAAAAAAGGACTAAAAAGGACATTTGTTCAACTCTTGAGTAAGAATTGTGCCGTTAACATAAAAGTCTAGATACAAGAAAGGGGAAAATTGGAGGACAAGGGGGATCAGGTAGAACTAGGGAATGCAGGACCTGGGAAGCGACTTGTTTTACCATGATGATTATGCTCAAGCTAAGATTCAAAACTCAAGAAAGAGCATTTTTAGTGAATGAAACAGCTGGAAGATAAAACTTAGAACATCCCCTCATGGAGCAGACACACATGGATGTGCATGTGTTTCTCTCCCCACGCCCTCCTCCTGTCCCCCCAGTGGCCCCATAAGTACATTCTGGCAGACAAGTGGCCAATAACCCGTCTTCATAATGGAGGTCAGGTGATTTGTATTTCTGGATTTTTAGAAGAGACGGGGTTTATCATTGATTTGAAGATGGAAAGTACACTATTTCACCTCCCCCTGTCATTTAGTGGATGTGGTTCTTGAGTTATGTGTCTTGAGCCCTGACCTAAACTGTAGATGAGAAGGCTCTTTAAATATTAAAATACAGAACAAACAGAATTGCTTATGCAGTAGGAAAGGGCACAGTATTATAAAGTCAGGCCTAATCTTTTTTTATTGGGGCAACTATTGGGAATGCTACATTTCTGGCCAAAAGTAACTTTTTTGAAAACTCCCTCTTTAACAGAATTACTAAATTGCTGGCCTATCTTAAAAAAAAAAAAAAAAATTAAAATTACAGAGTATATAACTTCAGAGTTATCAAATCTTTTTCTCCCTCTTACACGTCAAAGTTTAAGTGCCGTGTTTTGTATATACAGTCATCATGATATTTGAAAAGGCCATAAAGAAAAGCAATTATATAATTGTTTTCAAGAACCTAGAAGCAAGGATAAAGGCTTTTAGAAACAGAGAACAGTATTAACAATTACAGCACCTGAAGTCAAGATGCAAAATTCTGTCCTAATTATTGGTGTTGATTAATTAAGGATCAAGTTACCAGCCTTGAAAGAATCTCAGAATTATTTTTCTTTGATTTATCTACCGGAAAAAAAAAAAAAAAACCCACCCCATCATTTTCTATTTTAGCAGTTTCCACAACTTAAACATTAAATTCTTATTGTTTGATTTCTGTTATATTAGTAGTGTGTGTTTTGCAATTCTAATCTTCACGTTTTTCTTTCTTTATCACTGAAGTAGGCCTTTTGAAGCTGGGAAATTTTTCATAGCAATATTGACAGTGTTCACATTTGCATGATGACAGCCAAGGAACGGAGCAGTAATTTTTGAAATTGCAGAAGTATTTAGAACACTGATAAAAGCTGAAATATATTTTTGATGGATTGAAGTTAAGCATACATGATTTTTCCTGCTGTCAAAAGGCTCTGAATTTAGTGAATATTTGCCTGCTGTGAGAATGCAAGATTAACATCACAACCATCACCCGGGCACCCAAACCCTGCAATTTAATAGCTTTTTAGGTTCTTTCCTTTTTCTAAACAGCAATTAATCTCATTTTAGTACAATTTTCTCGTTTCTGAAGTCGCTCATTGAATCGCTGTTTTGTTCATATTTGGCTTCAGCTCCTCTGCATAGTCATTAAAGTCCCAATTAATGTCACCTTTAGCTGAAGAGTACTCATTTTTATTGAGAAAATGACAGTTGCTGCCATGAGTAGTGCAGTGTAATATACATTAATTGCCCTGTAACACTGGTAATTACGAGTTTTTCAAGCCTCTCAGTAAACTGTCATGCCTAGACAAGACTGTGCTAAAATAGATTACTCATTAGGGAGACCTGTCCTATTTTCTGGTGGGTGCTTAGTGTGGGTTTAAAAAAAAAAGAAGAATCTTGAGCTTGAACAAATAGTTGCCCAGAGCAATTTCCTCCAACAATCTCCTTGCGTTGGGTTTTTCAGCCATCGCTTAAGATTGCGGTCAGCAAACAGGGCGCAGTGGACACTACAGATGTTGGGTCTCGAGCACCTATTTATGTGGATCACGAGAGGGAACGTCACGGAGTTGCACTCGGGGTTGAGTACAGGGTCTGACTAGAGAGTCCTCCTGGAGGGTGTTGTGTTAAAAAAGGTTCCATCCCTGGCGTTTAGAGAGTCATGAGCAAGCCAGCGTCCCACCCTTGCTGAGTCTTAATCACCTATAGGCCGAGTCTAGCAAGGAGCACTGTTGATACCTTCGTTAAACAAATCCATGTGAATGCTGGAGCAGATAAATAACTTTGACACTGAACATGGCAAGCCTTATATTTATTTTTAAGGTGGCATTTTAAAAAAATGGGAATCAGTAGTTGGAGAGAACTGAAATCATCTTATATGTGAGACTACCAACCCACAATCTTTTTTTTAGTATATCGTTGCTGGGTGGTACATTGGTAGGAGGGTTTCTTTTTTTTTTTTTCTTTCAAATCATGTTCCTAATTTCAGTGTGGATGTAATTTTTCTGTTCCCATTCCTATCATATTTCATATGTTGCTGTTTTAACACAAAATAGTCAACTTTGAAGCCCACAGTTGCCCAGAAGTGACAAAAAGAAAACCTTTGTTGTATCCTTGCCTAAAGCAGGTGTTATAACAATCTGCTCTTTCCCTCTCTCTCTAAATGAATTTTGTCACAGCCTTTCAAATTTTCTTGTGATGATGAGCTAATGAAAGTAGATAGTACAATTTGTGCTGACCAGGTAGCAGGCGCCAGCTTCGCAGCTGAGGATAGTTTAAAAATAAATAAATAAAATGCAGCATTATGTCACTGATTTACCCATTACACAGCATTAATAGTGAGAGACCTTGGTGTGTTTATCTGTTTGTATTGGTGTGCATTTATCGAATTGTTTATGACAAGACTAATTGGGGTAATTGTAGACACTGAAATTACCTGTCAGCTATATGTAACCACACTCCCTTTCTCTCTGACAAATGATGACAACTGAGGGACCCCGTAGCATTACTCATGATGGCTTTTCGAGTGGTAATAAGGACAATAGGGGCCCCGGCTAATTTGACATGGACAGCCTTCACAACAAGAAGCCAGCTAAATGACTTGTCAGGAGGGGAGAGAAGTCAGAAAAGTAATGGAGTCCCCCATGGCGCTCTGACAGGGAGATGAGGCAATTTCAACAGGAAGTGAAAAGGCTTCAGTTTGTCAAGTATTTAGAACAATCAGAGAACAGCTAGAGGCTGGAACCTGACAATAAATTTGTGAACCATGGTAGCAGTTTCCTACAGGTCAGTTACTTCATAATGGCCGTGCGGCACTCAGAGGGTCTAGACTCCTCTTATGCTTCACGTGCACCCACCAGAGCTGGGTCACCTCACGCCTCTGCTCTGTCTTCCACGGTGGTAGTAATGGTTAGGCTTATGGAGGCCTGGGAATGGAATGATGGTGTGAGTTGCAGTCGCTAGCATGTTGGAGAATAAGTAAACAAAAATCTAGGCATATAATATGATGATGGTAGCCCTGACACTAAGATGGTGTTAACTCTCCCAAGGTGAGTGGTAGTCATTGGGTGGAGACCTAGCGAACTTCTTTCTTACTGGCTGCTAGTTGGACACAAGATACTCCTCTTTCCTCGACCTTTTGTTCTGTCCAGGACCTCAACAATTATATGAAGCCCACCCACATTACTTTGCTGAATCCACCAATTCAAATACTAATCTCATCTAGAAACACTCTCACGGACACCCAGAAATAATGTTTAATCTGGGCCCCTCGTGGCCAGTCAAGCCAACACATAAAATTAACCATCACACTCAGCATCAAAATAGTCTAAGCAGTGCTGCCCAATAGAAATATACTGTAAGTCATGTGTAATTGTAGTAGTGTTAAAAATGAAATTTAGGGCTTCCCTCGTGGCGCAGTGGTTGAGAGTCCGCCTGCTGATGCAGGGGACACGAGTTCGTGCCCCGGGCCGGGAGGATCCCACATGCCGCAGAGCGGCTGGGCCCGTGAGCCATGGCCGCTGAGCCTGCACGTCCGGAGCCTGTGCCCCGCAACGGGAGAGGCCGCGGCAGTGAGAGGCCCGCGTACTGCAAAAATAAATAAATAAATAAATAAAAATAAAAAATAAAATTTAACTGAATTAAAAAAAAATACTATACTACTGCTAATAGACCACTAGCAGCACCTTCTCCTCTGATTTTATTAAGCAATAGAAAGCTAATCTCATAAAAGGCCAGAAAACTGGTGCACCAGGATTAACACTTTCCCCTGTACGCCATATCTCCAAAGCTGCTAGTAGCTTCTGACCCTAAGATGTTCTAGTCGGCTGAAGTGTTAAACAGTGAAGTGATATCTCAACAGCTAGGTTGTCTTGAGTTTCCAGGTTTTGTTTTATTAGGGACAGTCTCTACATTCTAGAAAAGCAAGTGTCTGAACTGGACAGGGCACCTTGCCTCTCTGCCTGTGTCCTCTTTGATAACGTGAGGAAAGACATGTTGATCAAATTAATGTAAAAATTAATTGCATGATTTGTATGCATGTACAAGTTAGGCTATCCTTATACCATTTGATATATATTATGCACTTGCAGCAGTTTTTCTTCCCCTTCAGTTCCTTGTAAAGGCGTCAGTACCCTTCACGTAAGGAATAGATCACCTTTGTGTTTAATAGGATTCTTCTTGTGAAGATTTCGAAGCATTTAAACCATGGAATATGCCTTTTTAAAGTCATCTAAAGAAGAAAATGTGCATTCTGTACACTCATTTATACTGTGTTATTTGTACGTGTTTACCTTCATGTGGAAAAAAGTTTTTTGCTAAGTGTCGTACAATTGTCTTAATATACTGTTAAATTTCTCAGCATAACGTAAAACACACAGTTTCTTGAATATTGTTAAGCCTAACTAAACGGATTGCCAAATGCCCTAACCATCAGTTCAGAAGCATTAGAAACCCACCAAGAGGAAGTACCCATAAAGATTGTTTTCGTTTTTGCATTCGTTCAGGGCTGAGAAGGGATGGGGTGGGGGATTTTCCTTAAGCCCAATAAAAGCGGCTGCCCGCACATCCACTTCATTCCAGTGGTATTTGAGTTGTTTGAGGGGTTTTTGTGTTTGCTCAGGGCTCTCTTTGAGAGCAGAATAAGCATTCCACCACAACAAGACCCAGGCAGGAGTGCAGGGGCCCCAGCAATGGGCTTAGGGACATCAGGGGCAAAGAGTAAGCTCTTATGCAAGGGGCTGCAGAAGAGAGGCAGAAGAGAGGTACCTTTTACCCTCTGTGTCTGTGTTCACAAGTGCACAGAGGTAGAATTTGGCTTAAAATGGCCCATGTTGTGGCCTATGTTGTGGCCATGTTGTGGCCCAAGGTGTGTCCTTTCTGTAAGATGCTATCTGCTGCTAGGAATTCTCCTTTCTAGAATTTCAAGTCCATATTTGGGATGTCTTTTTCAAATTAGCTCCACTTTGGAGATATTCTTTATGTTCCTCACAAACATTTGCTAAATATTTCCTTCTGTTTGTGGAAGAAAGTTTTTTTATTTCTATAAGCATACTCATCATTTGAAAAAATTATGCTTCTTTTTTTGTAATAATACATGTTTAATTCTAAAAATCTAAAAATTCCAAATAAGTAGAAAAGAACATAAAACATCATAATACCAATTTGTACACATTATTAACAGTTTAACAAAAATGGAATTATATTATATATACTATTATATACTCATATGTTCACAGGATATTGAGATTGTTTTTTCACATCTATAAATATAGTTCTACATGACCCTTTGTAATAGATTCCTAGTGCTTGCATTATATAGAAATATCATAATTTCTTTAGCCGGTTGTCTGTAATGGGTACTTAAGAGGGCAATATAAACAACACTGTGATGAACATCCTCACAATGAAATGAGTTAAGATATAGAAAACACAATAGCCTCAGTCAACGTTTTTATCTTCTTCTGTCTTGAGATCTGCTCTCTTATAAATGGATAAAGCTATGGCACCAGCATTTTCTGCACCTTGATGTGATGTTTAGTGATCATTTTGATTGCTCCTTTTAATGTGCAATTAAAAGAGCCATTTCCATGATGCCAAATGACTCATTTATCCAGTTGTCTAGTAACATATAAGCAGATACAAGCAAAGGTAACTTGTCCATATGCATTTGTTTTCTGCTATGTAGTCTTCAGAGCTTTTGATGATCTCTAAAGTTATTTCACAGGCAAAGAAAGGTCATATGTTGTGCTGTAAAAATTGTGCATTTATCTGTTACTTAGAATCTTTAAGTGTTTATTCATTTCCCACCTCCATTCCCAACTAAGGCCTCCATTGGCATCCAGAACAAGCTTTCCTTTCTGTGAGGGAAATAGTAAGCCCCCAATAAATGCTAGTTGTTATTATTATCATTATTATTAACTCTTCATTAAATCACTTTTCACATTCATAAATTTTTTTTTAGGATAATATCCAAATAATAGAGCTCCCAACTCAAAGGGACCGTGGAATCTTAAAGTTGATGATACGTATTCCTAACCAGCCTGTCACGGAAAGAGGGTAGCAATTTCTTCTCCCCCAAGTAGTGCATGGGTATGCCCATTTCTCAGAACCCTGGCCCCAGTTAGGTGTCATCACTTTTGAGATAATTTTTCTGCTCTTGTTTTTTAGTTACTTTCCTTCCTCTTGTTTCTATTCCGTGTGCTTGTAGTTATTTCCCTTTGTGACTCCTTGCCAGCAGTCATTTTATAAGGTATGCCTTCACCAGAGCTAAGGCACTTATAATTAGAAAGTTGTGTGATACAGTACCTTCAGTCTCCATTTATAATTCCAGATCTTTCTGACCCTCAAGCTCTGGAATAGGTCACACTTCTCTCCTCTCAGGACACTGGATATTTCAGATTATTCCAAGTGGTCTCCTGCCCTCTTTCCTGTGCCTTTGTTATAGCTGTCATTATAGATTGTTTCAGTCGCGCATATAATTGCTTCATTGCTAGTAACTAGCTTAATGTTGTCACAGACCTTATTGGCTCTTCTTACCTCAGTTTTACATATAGCATCCCAGGGCTTTCTTCAGGGCATTTATCATTTTTCCTCCAAATGATCTGGTGACAGTGTACAGCTATTCAAGTTTTCATCAGCCAGCAGATGATATGGTCTTTCTTCTTTGCTGCCACAAGCCAGAAAAGAAACGAATTCGAGGGAAATGCTTTCATTACTGCACTTCAAGGAGACTCTGTCAGAGAGTCAGGGAGTGAAGTTTCCCGAAGTCGCACCACACTGACGCGGGAAGATGCTCTCATGGGCAGCCCCATCCCTTCGTGATGCCTGGAACGAAGGCACTTCAACATCATTCTCACAGTCCTGCTTTCATGCAGCCAGCGATGCATCTTCTAAAGCCTGTTACTTTTCCTGTTTACATCTTACTCTGTAGGAAAAAGGATGAAGAATTTTACATGATATTAACTGCTACCGCTGCATATTGGATATGTAAGATTTTGTTATATTTTCTTGAAGAGGCCCATATTCTCATTGGGAAAGAAACAAAAAATAAAACAGAGACTGCCACCAATAGCCAATGAGTGCTGCTAATAAATCTTATGGATCAAAAATAAAAATCTTATGGCTCATATAGCAGTAGTGAACTTGGAGTTCCTTGTATATAGAAATGGTGTTATACACGGTCTTAGGTTCACAGGCTGGCCCCAGAGTCTGTCCCAGCCATCACAGGCACTTTTAGATTCTGTAGGTGTTATAGTTAACAGGCCCAACCTGAGTTTCATATCTCCTATCTAGAGAGTAAATCAGAAATGGTCAGACTCCTTGAATGGAAGGATTTGACAGCTTAGGGTCCACTGAACAAGCTACACTTGGCAGGAAGGCTGCCCTTGTGGTTAAGCATCTCTGTTCATGTCTTCATTGCTTCTTTTTTTTCCCTGCATTTCTCAATTTTCCTGTCTTTTAAACTTGCAACTTTTTCTTTTGTTTACAAGCAGGTCCTTTCTTTGTGAGAGATGCCTGCAAAAAACTTCTTCCTGCGGCAGTGAGCTTCTCTGGTGCTAACCGCCTTCTAACAAGATCTTCTTTGGTCACTTGAGTGTTCTTTAAAGTCGTTAAGGCCTTTAACATTTATTTATAAAGCTGGCTGATGTATCCAGCAGTTTCATTAAGTGAGTTGTAGATGACTTGCTTACGCAGCCTTGCCCCATAATTGCTGGCCACACTTGATAAGAGTCAAGATTACACTCACTTGGCTTCATAAAACAGGAGGGCTCCCTAGGACGGCCATGATACTCTTCCTGCACCTGATCAAGTTTAGGGCCTCCCCTGACTGCCCAGACAACATAGGATCCAGTTTCTTTGGGGGACCTAAAGATGTCACCACGTCCCCACCTCTCTGCCACCAGATGCACTTATCCTTCTACGTGGTGGTGAGAAATCACACCCACAACCCCCTTTGGCCAGGGAGCCTCATTTTCCCCTCCCCATTTGGCTTAAGGAGCTTGGAGGTGGTGTCAAGTCTTGTTGGAGTCCCCTCCTCCCTTGTAAGTCTGTGTGCTCTGTGTAAAGATCAACTCAACTTCAGGCCAAGAATGAGCTGCTGGCTCCACCCAAAATCAGGTTGTCTGTTAACTAGCTACTCCTTGCAGCAGCTGTGACTGCTAGGTGGTAAAGAGTACTGAAGGGAGGTGGTAGCAAAAGCACTATAAACATAGGGACTGTTCAGGGGCATCCTGTGTAGGTCTGGTGACTTCAGGTGTCCGTTCTCTGTATGTGCACCAAAACAACTCCCAAGTTCAAGAAATCATGCCAATAACTCAATCTGTCCACTCAGACTTGCAAAAAACTAACAAACAAAAAAAAGATTGGGGTTGGAGGAGGGAATCAGCTTGACTGAACACACAGAGTGAAGTGTCCATTTTGTAAGCTGGTTACCTGATGTTGATAAGTTAGCAAAGCCAACAAGCCAGTTCAGAAGTCCATTGTGGACTAAGCCCCAATCAGCATTTTTATTTTCTTCCTCTCATGATTTGTCATGCTGACATGTGCTCTGTATAAATGCAGAAAGCTGAAGCACCTGTATTTTATGCACCATGATGTGACTTTCAGTGATAATTCTGGTTTTTTTCCTTGTAATATTCAATTAAAAGAACTGTTTTCATGGTGCCAAACAACTCATTTATCCAGTTGTCTAGTAACATATAAACACAGGTAAACAAAGGTAGCTTGTACATGTGCATTTGTTTTCTACCATCTAGTCCTCAGAGCTTTGATTGAGTTCTTCAAGGTATTTAACTGGCAAGAAAAGGTAACGTGTTGCACTGTAAAAATTATGCATTTATTCTGTTTCATAAAATCTTTGTGTTTACTCATTCCCTGTGCCTACCCTCACCCCAAGCTTCCACAGGCATCAGAACAAGCTTTCCCTTCTGTAAAATGTTCATTCTCATTAAATCTAGCCCAACTTAGAAACTGCTAGCTTTCCCCTGGTAACTGTTTCTCCTTGCTTATTTAAATAAAGAAATCCCTGGTTTGGGCTGGATATATCATCACCCAAAATAAAAACTCTAGCTCCCCTTGCAGCAAGATGTACCCATGCGGTTAATTTCTGGGCAGTGGAACATAAGTAGAAGTATCCTGTGCAATGCTGAAGAAATGCCCTTGAAGAAAGGGCCCTTCTTCGCCACTTCCTCCTTCCTGCTGAGAGGAATGTGGGCCTGATGGTTGGTGCTTGGTAGCCATCTTGGGCTCTTGGGCCCTAAGAGAAAATGATATTGTTGAAAAGAGCAATAAGGTAGTGGGAGTCCAGGTCCCTGCTGGCTGTGCAGTCACCATGCCAGCCTAGGACTGCCTCCCTTTGAGTTGAATTTACATAACGGAGAAATGCACTTCTATCTTGTTTAAGCTACCAATATTATGATTTTTCTTTGATTTGCAGCAGAATCTAATTCTAACCAATATGGTAGGTGAGATGTGGGAAAAGAATTAGTTCTATACCAAGAGAGTTTGTGTTGAAAAACATTATCAGAGCCAAAGCTTGAATCGGGACTTCTAACTCTGCTGACAGTGTTTTTCTCGCATCTTCAGAGGCCATATGAGAGTAAATGGATTATGGTTAAATGCATCTAACTTTATGTTACTTGATCATTACAAGGAATTTTAAATTCTGTATTTTTTCCCAAATTATAAGATTTGAAAATGGGCATTTTAAACCGCTTTGTTGAGGTATAATTGATATACCCCAAAATACACACATTTAACATATACAAATTTATCATTTTGTACGTAAGCAAGCCCCCTTGAAACCATTACTACATATCCATCACTTCCAGAAGTCTCCTCGTGTCCTACTGCTTTTTTTGTTGTTGTTTGTTTGTTCTGCAGTGAGAGCGCTTAGCATGAGATCTACCCTCTTAACACATTTTTCAGTGCACAGTACAGTGTTGTTGACGATAGGCGCAATGTTGTGCAGCAGATTTCTAGAAGTGATTCGTCTTGCATAAATGAAACTTTATGCCCATTGAACAACTACTCCCCATGTCTCCCTGCCTCAGCCGCTGGTGACCACCATTCTTTTCTCTGCCTCTATGAAGTTGACTATTTTAGAAACCTCATATAAGAGGAATCATGTAGTATTTGTCCATCTGGGTCTGACGTATTTCACTTAGCATAATGTTCTGAAGGTTTATCCATGTTGTGGCCTATGACAGGATTTCCTTCATTTCTAGGGCCGAATACTATTCGTTCCTCTGTTTGTATATACAACATTTTCTTTATTCATTCATCCATAGATGGACATTTAGGTTGTTTCCGTATCCTGGCTATTGTGAATAATGCTGCTACAAACATGGGAGTGCAAATTTCTTTTTCGGATCCTGATTTCAATTCTTTGTACCCAGAAGCAGGATTGCTGGATCATATGGTGGTTCTATTTTTAATTTTTTGAGGAACCTCCACACTGTTTTACATAGCAACTGTACCAATTTACATTTCCACCAACAGTGTACAAGGGTTCCAGTTTCTCCATGTCCTTGCCAACACTTCTTTTTTTCATAGCAGCCATCCTAACAGGTGGGAAGTGATATCTCATTGTGGTTTTGATTTGCATTTCCCTGATGATTATCGGTGTTGAGCACCTTTTTATGGACCCTTTAGCCATTTGTATGTCTTCTTTGGAGACATATCTATTCAAGTTCTTTGCCCATTTTTTTAATTGGGTCATTTGTTTGTTTACTATTGAGTTGTAGGAGTTCCTTATATATTTTGGCTTTAACCCAAGATATATGATTTGCAAATATTTTCTCCCATTCTATAGGTTGCCTTTTTTTTTTTTTTTTTTTTTTTTTGCGGTACGCGGGCCTCTCACTGTTGTGGCCTCTCCCGTTGCGGAGCACAGGCTCCGGACGCGCAGGCTCAGCGGCCATGGCTCCGCGGCATGTGGGATCTTCCCGGACCGGGGCACGAACCCGTGTCCCCTCCATCGGCAGGCGCACTCTCAACCACTGCGCCACCAGGGAAGCCCCTATAGGTTGCCTTTTTATTCTGTTGATTGTTTCCTTTACTGGGCAGCAGCTTTTTACTTTAATGTAGTCCCACTTGTCTACTCTTACTTTTGTTGCCTGTGGTTTTGGTTAAATATCCAAGAAATCATTGCCCGGACCAATGTCAAGAAGCTTTTCCGTATGTTTTCTTTGAGGAGTTTTACAGTGTCATGTCTTATGTTCAAGTCTAAAATCCATTTGAGTTGATTTTTCTTGTATATGGTATAGGATAAGTGTCTCATTGCATTCTTTTGCATCTGGATTTCCAGTTTCCCCAACACCAGAAAATGGATCTTTATTTTTAATTCTCAGAGCTCACTCTGAATCTTGGAAAAGGTCCACTCCAAATGTGTTACAACTCAGCAGTTTGTTCGGAATAACAAATTGAAAGAACTACTTTAAGAGCATTGCCACAGTTAAATGTTTATTAAGTGTTTATACATGTATTAGTCACTGTACAAACAGAGAAGCAGGTGGTCTCCTTGCTCCTACCTGTTCAGGTCACTGAAGCAAAGCCACCTGGAAAGTTTCACACAGTAATTGGACCCTTACCCTTCAGAACTCCACTTTCATTAAATTCAGCAATGAGGACTTTGACATCTCCTAAAATATCGTCTCCACATGCCCTTTGTTATTAGGTCTTAGCCTTTTGTGAGCCATGTAGCACAGACCTCAAATTCAAGTGTGTTGCTGCAGGGGAAATGCAGACAGTAAGGAAAGCACTGCGGGGTGACTTGTAAGAAGAGACTGGTCACATAGGTGCTTCTCATTTGCCTTGCACCGAGGAGCGACTTCCTCATTTTAAATCATCATTATTAGGAATTTGGAAGGCCTGAGAAGTTGTAACCATCAGTCCCGTTTCTTTGTGGGAAACCACCTAAAGAAGAGATGAGTGTTTGTAACTCCTTATATCCTGCACTCACCGCAAGTGCTAACCGCTGGCCCAGCTCCTGTGAGCTACCTTTGCTGCCTCCCACCCCCGACCCGCCGTGAGCCCCACATCCAGGGCTTGAAACTTCATGGGCAGCCAGAGAAAGCTAGAGGGTATGGGCCTGAGTGATTGGTAGTAGTTTCATGGTAAAGGAGACAGTTCTTCAGTCCTGTTTCTCCACCTAGTACCTGAGCTGTGAATGGCCATGCAGTATGATGGAAGAAAGCACTGGACTCTAAACTGAGAAGCCTGGCCTTTGGTCCAAGTCGTAGCACCAATGTAATTGCTGCCTTAACCAGAACTCTTCTCTGGGACTCACTGGCTTAATTTGGTGAATAAGGGAGTTGGGCTAAGTTATCCAGTAGTAACAGTTGGTACACAGGCAGAGCCTTCCACCCAGTGGGCCGCCTTTTCAGACTATTTGGGGAAAATGTGAGCTAGATTCTAGCTCTCAGAGTCATCTTCCCCTTCCCAAATGTGGCTGTCCCCTTCCAACCTCTTCCCTCTGACTAGCCCTTCTGAGGACTGACAAAGAAGTTTCATTTGAGAAGCCCAGTCAGAGCTACATCAAGCTGTTTCTTCCCCAGTTCCCCATGCTGGCATGACAAACGCGTTTGCTGCAAGGGGCTACGAGAATATTTATATCAGCGACTTCAGCCAGTGGTCAGAGTGATGGGTGAACTGGAGCCGCCATCCTGTTGACTCCCATGATGGAGATGGCCGGGCCCCGGGGAAATAGACCAAGCAGAACCCAGATTATGGTCCAGGGCTGAGGGCGGGAAGCAAAAAGGAGGAGAAAAGAATAAAGGTATCCGTGGCAGCCAAGAGGGAAGCACCCAGAGTCTGGAACAAAGGAGTTTCCTGAACTCAACTATGCGTCACTAGTGCCCAGATTGTTGTTTTAGCTAGAATTATGTTCTGGGCCTGTGTTATAGTGAATTAGAAGTGGCCTGACACCTATTATGGAAAAGTTTACAAAGGATAGAGGGGAGAGAGAGAGAGATTATATCCAAAGTGCGTAGTTACGGATCATCCCAGAGCCTTCTGGTCATAGCAGGAGAGATAAGCCGTAATAAGCCCCACACTACCCTAAAAATCGTAGCTAACGTTGACATTAGGTTAGCACATTACATCTGTTACCTCTTCACGTAGGGTTCTCCAGAGAAACAAAACCAATAAGCTATATTTGTACATATAGTTAGAGATTTATTTTAAGGAACTGACTCAGGCAGTTGTGGGGACTGGCAACTCTGAGACTCATTGGGCGGGACCACAGGCTGGAAACTCGGTCAAGAGTCAAGATTGCAGTCTTGAGTCTGAAATCTGTAGAGCAGACCAGCTGCCTAGAAACTCAGACAGGATTTCTATGTGACAGTCTGGAGGAAGAATTCCTTTACTGGCAAACCTCAGTTTTTGCTCTTAAAGCCTTCAACTGATTGGGTGAGGCCCACCCCCATTATAGAGGGTAATCTGCTCTGCTTAAAGTTAACTGACTGTAGATGTCATCACATCGGCAAAGTACCTTCACAGCAACACCTGGATTCGTGTTCCATTAAAGAACTGGGCATCATAGCCTAGCCAGGTTGACATATAACATTTCACCAGCACAGGTATGTACTATTATCTTCATTTTACGGATGATGAAACATGAGGCTAAAAAAGGTTAATTAAGTAGCTTTCTCAAGGTTATTGCTTGAAGGGCCCAGCTGTCTGACTTAGGAACCCAGCCCCCAAGAACACAAAGAGCCCTGGGGAAGGTGTTCATTGCTATGAGGGCTAAGAAACTATGGGGTAAATTATGTTACTGATATACCAGGGTACCACCAACAATTTTTAAAAGCTCTTTTTGTCCTATTGGGTCCTTATAAGGTGAACATACAGGGTGAAATAAACTATGTTGAGAAAGAACCCATTTTCTTTTTCTCTCCCCATCTCTTTTCCCTTGATCTTTTCTCCCCTTCAAGCCTTTGCATCTCTTCCCCAGTTAGCTTGTTTTATTTTCTTTTCTGTTTCTCTCATCTTTCCCTCTTCATATCCTTTTTTAAAAATTATTTCTTCCTGAAAAATAAAAAGGGAAAGAAATAGGGGATTTATTAGATGGAACTTAAGCTGCTTCTGATATCTATAGTAGCAATTGTGGTTTGATTAGAAAAAAAGGAAGGAAGGGAAGGAAGAAAAATTTTAAAGAGGGAGAGAATGAGAAGGAGGGAGGGAGAGAGAGGAAGAAAAGGAAATTCAGCCTTAACTCCCTGCAAAAGGCAACCTCTTTTTGATTATTTTTGATGGTTTTGTGTTTAAGAATTTGCCACATTAGAATCACCTGGTAGCTATCAAAGTGCTGCTGCCTAGACAGGTAAATCAGCATCTCTGGGGTGGACCCAGTGCTGGTTAAGACTCTCCACTTGTTGCCAAGGAGCAGCCCAGTCTGAGAACCCGGATTACAGAATACTGCCAGCTGAGACTTATCCCTGGTGATCAGGAGTCACAGTAGCAGTTGCCTCTGGGGAGGACATGGGGGTGATAAGGACTGAGAAAGAAACCTGGGGTGTTCTCTATGTTGTTCTGGGTGGTACTTAGTTGATATCTTTGCATTTTATATTCCTTATTGTTTTTATTTGATAGCCCAGTTGGAAAAGTAAAATAATAATAATGCATACCTACGTACATACATGGGTACATTCATACACACACACACACACACACATATCTGCTCTCACCCTGGAGATTCTGAGTTGTGTGGCTTAGGGTGTGGCCTGGGCATGGATTTGTAAAGCTTCCCAGCTGATTCCAGTGCCCAGTAAGGTCAGAGAGCCACTGCTCTAAGGAGAGCCTGACTAGCTGCTTTCGCTCTACAGACCGGAAGTACTTTATTTCCAGGACAGAACTGGAGATTCTTTGGCTTCTTTTCCTAGATTCTATATTAACAGTTACCCTATTGGTAACATATCATATTTTCAAGTAGGCTATACAGTCCCTTGTCTGCAATTCTGGAATTCCAAAAGGTTCTCAAAACTGTAATTTTTTTTAGTAAGGTGGAACCAGAACCTATTTCCAGTAAAACCTGATTTGAACTCATGTAAGGCTATTTAGGTACTACTTATTTCACCTGGTCCAAATAGTCATGTTTTGCTTCAGAAATATTAATATGTTTGATTACAAAGTACTGCTTTGTTGTTCTCCACTATGGGTATGACATAATATATGATATTTATAAATTTCTAAATCTGGTAAATTTAGTTCTCAAAGCCATCTAGCTCAAGGGTTTCAGGCAATGGATTGTGTACCAGTAGTTTTTTTACATTATTAAATTCCAGATTTACCTCCCTGGGGACCTACCTTGATCTAGAGCAATAGCCTAGCCACAGGGATAGCCCATTTTCTAGCTATTCTCTTGGTTTGAATTACGCTGACAAGCAATGACATTTATCTCAGGAACCAACCATCATTGCATCCCTGTGCCCAGCCCTAAGCCTGGCACAGTGTGACCCTGATACACATATGTTGAAGGGATACTGGAGTCTACTGTATGTTGATTTCTCTAGCTTCACTCTCAGAGGGTGGCTTTTCCAATCTTCTCCCTAAATCCTGGGAGTACCATGCTCTGATGACATCTGTTTAATTATACCTCCAAATTCCAAAATGATTGGGTTCTAAGAGGAAGTCAGTTATTTGAAGACATTGTTTTAAAGAGTAGATTGATTCCTTAGGTAGGAAAGATAAGCCTGTCAAACCCAGAATGTAGTACTATTACAAAGAAATGAACATAGTAGCATTATATTGATAATGTCAATGGTTTGTTCTCTCCTGCCTTGTAATTACATGTATATTTCATCTGCTAGTCTTCAGGGAAGACGTAGAATCAAGAAGCTCCTGACTCTTCCTGCTGATTTCAGGATTCAGACCAAAAACATAACAAACAAACAAAAAACCAAATCCCAGATGTGCTTTTGGTGTTTGATAAGTGCCCTTTCAGCTTCTCTGACAATGACAGCCATAGGGATTTAGATGAAGGGTCACCCTGGTCCTCGAATACTTCACAAGGGCTAACAAACTAGAGATCATATAAGTAAAATAAAACCTCTACTTTCTCTGGGTTTTTTCCCCCAATTAAAAAGTTTAGCTATTTGTAGGGATAGTCTTTGCATCATGGGTTTTTCCTATACTGAAATTTTAAAAGTAATTCAAAACATTGATTTTCATGGACCTTAAACATTCTAAGATAAATTGAGCCAAAGATTTAACTTCTCCCATAGCAAAAAATACAAGTTTTACTCTGAAGAGTAAAAAGGGCTTTTTTGCAAAGATTGTCACAATCCATGTTTTTCCTTATTAAAAAAGAAGACACTAACGTACTATTGGGAGTTGTTTTTCTCTATTTCATCTGAATCTCTGATACCTGCTTTGATTTGAATTTTGTTGATAATGTTTGTCGTCCGTTTGAATCTTACAAGAAGTGTGGGATTTGTAGACTTCCTCAGGTTCATGGTAGCTCAGGCCATCTTACACTCCTAGTACTGATTTCCAGGAGAAACAAAGTGAGAACCAAAAAGAAAATAAATCTACCCCATTATTAAATTTGTGTTCTTGATGCCTGCCATTGTTACTACTGTAACAACTGGGGTTAACCTGTCAGCTTGACAACTTGTAAAGCTCTTTATCATAGAAAACAAGAAAAATCAATGCCGAATTACCTCAGGAATATTATTAATGACCTAAATGTCATTTTCTGTTTTTATTACTTTTCGTCGTATTTTGCTTGTAATTCAAACCGCTTTCTAATTAATTTGGTTTGGCTCAGTTGGAAATAGAAAAGCTAACTATCTAATAGGTGACACATGTCGCAGAGAAACCTTACAACATCCCCATTTCCCCAAGATCAATCAAGCATGAAACAACTTACCAAACTTTTGTTTTTCTAGCAAATTCTTAAGAAATACAATAAAATTAAATTTGTCTAGTCCATAGAACCGGGGAGACACATGAATGAGCCAGAGTGACCTGAAAGCCCAGTTTTATCTAGCTGTAATCTCTCGCCTAGTTGTTAAAATATCCCGAAGCACTTGATCATGTTGCATTTTCATTTCAGAGCCATGTGGTGTATTTGCGAAATGCACATGGTCCTGATTTGAACCGAGAGTTCCCTGGCTGTTAAGCAGAGCTCTCGGCTGGCTTGGACCAGGTCTCGAGTAGGTCAAAGGCCGAGAGCCTACATCTTGGTTAGATCTTCCCCTCGTGGAAACCAGAAGCCTGGGTCAGGGCAGCGGTGCCTGTGATGGCCCCTGATTAGATTAGGTCTACATTTATCAACTACACAGAGAGTACACTTAACCTTTCAACTCAAGAGTTTTGATGTATCTTTATTTTCAAATGAAAAGGTGAATGTAATTCTGCCAAAGTCTTGGTCCAATAACAATGGAGTGTAGCATGCAGCTTCTTCTAATTTCATCTACTACCGGGTTTAACCAACAACACGTAAGCATTTTATCTGTTTTCCAGATTTTGTAAGTATGGTATTTTGACATTTATAGAAAACTACTTTATAATTTTACATCCCTTTCAGTTTTTATAGGAATTTAATAATTGCCTTTGGTTTCTATTTAGCTTTATCTACATATTTATTTGTTCATTCATTTAGATTTAGACTAGAGCTGTTCTATCAATGAATAGATAGATCCAGATCATGAAAACCCATATGTGGAAGGAGCTGTAAACTACTTTTATAAGTTTGATTTTTTTTAATTCCCCTAAGTATTTGGCTTAAATATTACTTTGAACTGTTATTTCATTTCTTCAGAATGCATTGTTTAATTCTCTGTGAAGTTTTCACTAAACTTCTAATGAGACACATTGAATAATACTGTTTAGAATAGGTTTTTATGGTTCTGTTGATTCACTTTCTCCTGGGGAGACTTTGATGCCTTTGACTGCTGGGCAGTCTTCCCTCACAGATATAGGTCTGCCAGGGTCATCCATTGTCCCCTAGGTCTCTGTTGGATAAATTCCTGGGGCAACAGTGGTAGTGATGAGACTGGGCATGGGGAATGGTCTGAATCCACTAGAAGGGACCCAGATCTCCTTGTTCTTTCATGTAGTCACTAACTCCTTATTGTCTACTTTGTTCTAGGCACCAGGGCTTGGGTGGGGGTCAGGGGTGAAATGTCCCTCCCCTCTTGGGACTTTCTAGATTCTTCTGCATCAGTATCCCTGTCCTGTGCTAGTACAAGGTTGTATGTAACTGTACATTGTGGACTTCAAGATAAAATTATTCTTCATGTTAAAAGGATTGCTTTTCTTGTCATTACATTGTTTCTGCAGTCTGTTTATTCAGTTAAGTAAACTCATTTCATGTGAGATGTATAGAACCCCAGCCCAGAATGCAGGTTCAAAGAGAGGAAAGGCAGTGAAGGGCTTTTACGAGAAATAAAAGAAAGATAAAATGAGCTCGTTTCAATTATATTGAAAGTGGTTGAGAGTCACCCCAACATAGTGATCTCTTCTTTTCCTCATTTATGTGTGATCTAAATCTTAGAGCCATTCTGAACCTTTTCTAAAACATGAAGTGTTTTGTCAGTTCACTTTCATTATGAATAATTTTTTTAATTTCCTATTACATTTATAAACTTAGAATTTCAAAAACTGTTATTTTTATCTTGATACTGCCAAATTTCTGATCTTGTATCATTTTAAAGGTTATTCTGAATTTTATATTTACCTTAGAAATAACTACATATCAGCAGGGACCATCATTATCTTGATTTTTGTCCATAGGCACATTTTTTACGGCACTTAATTTACTGAATATGTATTTGATAGGTCAATCAGTAACATTTACTGAGCCCTCAGTGTGAATAGAATACAGATATTTTCATAATTGAGGCCAAAATCAGTGACGGGGGAAAAAAGAAATATATGTGCTCAAATTATTTTTATAATTTTCTCAGTTTCTAAACAAATCCCTGCACCTTCACAACCTACCAAACTCACTTCCTCACTTCCGATCATCTAATGTTGGGCAGCCCTTTTTGAGCTACTCTTTGTTGATTGCCAGATTGATTGGAAAATAATGGTGCAATCCCCCTTTTACCCTGGTTTTTCGGAAACCTATTTTGTATTGAAGGGTTGCCAGTGTCTAGCTATCAAGGCCACACACTATCAACTTTTCAGACGTCTGCTCAACATTCCGAAAACATTTATTGAGCTCCTACTGTGCGCCAGGCTCTGTCCTAGACATTGAGTCTAAGTCTTAAGATTTTAAGGTGATTGGAAACGTATGGCTGATGATCCAATTAATTCTACTGGGGAGTTAACATTGGAACTAGAGGCCTCTGAATAATTCCTTCTGGGTCTTCACATGCTTGATTTTAGAATGTTCCAGCCCCTTGTGGAGAAAATGCAGCGTTCATTCAGCATGCTGCAGAACAAATCCTGAATACCAAATACCAAGTTACCCCAAGCCTGACTTGGACTGATTGTAAGACCTGCATCACCTTCATGTATAGATTTCCTGCATTGTTGGTTTCATCACAATCAGCTTTCTCCTGCCTCTCACCCACTGCTGTTAGGATGTTCTGAGGCTGCTGACCCCCACAGATGTCAGATTGGGGGTACAGCCCAAGGAAGCAGAGAGAGGGATAGAGGCCGTTTACCCCAACAGTGTTTCACGGAGCCTAAAACCCCTTTTTGTTGTCGTTTGTCTTTTTACCCCCAGCTACCAACTTTTCCTTATGTTTTATCTTTAAAATACTCCAGTAAGGCTCCTTTCTGCATAAGGCTCCTTTCCACATTCATATCCTCTGCAGTCATTTTCTTCCCCTCCTTGAACTTATACAGAAATAGTATCTATGAGACTTGATTGTGAAATGTTTCTTAGAATTAATCAATAACACCTTGAGGTTTTCCAACTTAATTTGTATATATTTGTCTTGGAATATAGTGCACATCTCTCTAGCATGTAATTTTGTAGTTGTTTGGATGTTGGCAGGTTTTTAGGGGTGGGAGGGGATGAGCTTATATTTTTAGCTGTAGTGATTCACTTTGTAAATGGTGTACCCTATAGTCTGTCCTTCAGTTGATTTACTGCATATGGAAACAACTCACTCTACGTACACTCTACAATTTCAGTGGTTTACAAAACCAATAAAAATATAAAATGCCGAAATAAATATTTAAGATTCCTTTTCTGCATTGCACTAAAGATATGATGAAAATAAATTTTAAAAGAAAGTATTTGCACTTGAGGAATTCAGGTAAAAGTCATGAAGCTATAATTAAAAACAGAGTTGTAGGGACCAAGTAAAATTTGGGAGAGATAATTAAATTTTACTATTCGTCTTATTTTTATCTTATATTCATTTAAACAAAGCCAATCTTGATGGACTATAAAATACACCATATGTTGTCATTTTAAAATAAAGTTCTGTATTTAAATTTGGCATGTCTACCATGTGGCTGTATGCCACCACTCCCCTCATCAGAATCCGCAACACAGGGCTTCAGGGAAACCACTACCGATCCGTTAGAGTTCTCCAAACGGTGAACCTGTTTGCTGTCTCAGTTTTAAATACATGCCCCGCTTTTCTCCTCCTTCAGTGACCCTCTGCTCTAGCTGGGACAGTTGTCTTATTCTCTTACACACATGCCAGACCCCTTCATCAAAGGCCATCTCACAACCCACCTTCTACTTGTAAAGTCCCATTTATTTCTTCAGTGTTCAAATCTCACTTCCTACAAAAAGCCTTTCCTGGAGACTGCAGCCCAGAGGGAGAGCCTGGTGGTTCCCAAACCTGGCTGCACATCAGAATTAATGGAAGCACTTGGTTAATATATAACTTCCTCCAGACCTACTAAATCAGACCCTCTGGCTCTGAGACCTAGGAAAAAACATTTTATCAGGCTCTCCAGCTGATTCTGATACAGCTGCCTGGTATTCTCCACTGATGTTTTGGGAACCACTGGTGTAATGGAAAGAACCAGTAATTCTGAAGTTTGTTGGACCTAAGTTCAAACCTTAGCACCTGCTAAGGTGCCCAGGTTACCAGACTTCGGTGGGACTCAGGTCCAACAGGCTATGAAATGACAGTCTCTTTCCCAAAGAACTTTTTGGGAAAAAGCCTGATGCTATACAGGTTTAAGAAAACACCCAACTAAGTTGATACATCAGGTAGTTTGAATATAGTAGTCTGAAGGTGGTCCAGTGAAACAGACTGCTTTCCTGAGTGGCATATGGTGGGCAGTCTCACTTTATGTTGTGGTCATACTGTACTGAGTATCCGCAGCATCCCCCTCTCTCTCCTTCTTTAAAATGCAAATAAGTTTTCTGTCTTTGATCCAGAGCTGGGTTCCAACTGGAGAGTGAGTCTCGATTTCCTATATATGGAAGCACTCCACCACACGGTGGGTCAAGATATGGGATCACTTGTGCCAATAGGGGACCTGGAACTATTTAGATAATTTAGGAGGTTTCACTGTCATTTAAAGGGGACTTTCCATTTTTTCATTCAGGAGAAGAGAATTGTAGCGTCTTAGAACTAGAAGGGACCTCAGAAACCATCCCATTCAGCCCTCTTGTTAGGTCTCAGTGACTTCGTGCCAACAAATGCTTGGATCAGAAAATCTCATCAGCTCTCCAGGATGAGTTCAGAAACCTACTTGAAATTAGATGTGTGTAAACCAAAATTATACAACATTTTAAATTGTTTTAAACTGTAGGTTTAGCCAATGGTTACAATCACTTGTAGTATAATTGTATTAACTAGTATAGTTAGATTCCTATTAGAGATGGATTTCTTCACAAACTACCGTATTTAGACACATGCCTCCACCCGGGCCTTCTCCCTACAGCTTTTGAAAAGGAATCCTCTTCTCGACAAGTAGGTTGATTTGATTATCAGCAGTGAACAACTCTGAAGACTTATAATTAACCTCATTTGCTCTGACAAAAAGTAAAATGTGTTTGTTTCTTATTAAGCATTTATTATGAGATGGACCCTGGACCAGTGGTTTTATGTACATTAATTCTGTGGATATCTTTTCTTAATCCTTATAGCCATCCTCAGAGTAGATGTTATTATTTCTATTTTACTCATAAGATAACCAAGGCCTGCTTAAAGTCAGATAACTACTAAGCAAATGAGCTAGGAATCCAGTCTAGGTCCAACTCCAAGGGTGCTGAACAGCAGTGAATGACCTTAGACCATGATTTAGGCTGAGGTTCCTAAGATTTTGAGTTAAATATTAATTAAAGCTATGAACTTTCTCCCTGTGTAACTTTGCACACATGCAAAATTTTGCCTATACAATTGACCCTTGAAGAGCAGGGGTTTGAACTGTGGGGATCCACTTACCAGGTGGATTTTTTCCAATGAATAGGGTACAGTGTTTACCATCTGCAGTTGGTTGAATCTGCAGATAAGGAGGGCTGACTATGGGACTTGAGCATCATAGATTCTGGTATCCATGGCAGATCCTGGAACCGATGCCCTGCAGATACATAGGTATGACTGTAGTTTCAGAAGATTCAGACTCCCTGAATCACATGCTACCCAATGAGTACAAACCTCTAGATTTAGCTTGACAGTAAAGATTGTTAAATAATTACAGGGTAACTAAACAATTTCCTCATGTCCTTCACATATTGATTTTAGCATCTTAGATGGGAATAGGAAGAAATAGTCTAGTAAACTTGGTACATGTATTCCATTGGGTTCAGATATATGTTACAACTGGGAGTTCACATCGTTCTTTTTGAGTGGGCAGCGACACCATTTTTTTAGATTCCTTTTTGGTTCTGTTTAGAAATCACACTCTAGGACTCACCTTTGCAAATATAAATAATAATAGTAATAGAATTAAAAAATAATAGGGCCAAGAGAGACCTGAGAGATCATCTAATACAACCTTCTCATTTACAGATGAGATGAGGAAAAAGGGCCCAGAAAGTCTCTGAGACTTACTCAAGGTCACAAAGCCAATTAGTCAGGGTCAGGCTTGGATTCCCAGTGCTTTTCATTTTCCTACGGTGTAGAATAAACCATTAGTTCATGGCACACACATCTAGAGAAATAGCAGGTACCCATTTTGCATCCTGAATCCATTCCTTTTCAAACTACTGAAACATGTTCTTGCATGATTGAAAATAAAATGGTAACAAGAGATTTAGCACAAACATTCATTTTAGCCCTATAAAAGTTCAGATAGTAGCTGGAGTACACATTCAAGAATATAGCCTGGAGGCCAAGAGCTGTGATGCCACGATGAGATTGGGAACACTGGCTTGTTGGACAGAACTGTAATCTGGATTATCAGCTCAGCAGTCTTTATTGAGATCAGTTACTCCTTTGTGTCTTCACCCATGAGCACTTATTGGGCATCAGACTGTGTGCCCGGCCCTGTGCTTGGCTCTAGGGACATGAGAACACCTAAGATCCAGTCCCCGTTCTCACAGAGATCTCAGGCACTGTGGGGAATGGCAGACCAGTATAGCGCGTGTCTCCGCAGCATTTTACTTGGTGAGGGAGGCGGCATACTCAGTGTCATCCATGTTCCAAACAGTATCTTGAGGCGTTCCTCGTTAGAAAAATGGCTTCTTATTTCCTCAGAAGGTTTTCTCCTTAGAGGAAAATATTTTCAGTTTGTGTTAGCAGAGTATTGGCCAGTATACACAGTTTTTCCTTCAACAGCAATTCCTCTTCAAGAAGTAGTCATAGATCAAAACGAAACTAATTAAGAAACAGGAGCTGGTTTTCTTTCACTAGGCCAATAATTACCAACCCTGGTTTTTCAAGGATGTTCTCCAGTGATCTTAAGGGACACTGAAAAATTCCCAGAATAAAAGTAATTCTCTTCCCCCATAATTTATAAGCCAAATACATATAAGGATAAACACCACAGTAAAAAGTTAGTGGTATGGCAAAAACAAACTACGAGGAGAGGCTTGGCTCCCAAAAGTGGGTGGATGGGATTATTCTCTTAGATCAGCAAAAATGTGATGATGTAGCTGTTTACAGCCATTTACATTTCATAAGAAAATGGATATAAACTACATCTTAATACCACTTATTCACTCCTAGTCAGTCATCGCGCTATAAGTGAACTAATAATTCAGCATATTTGTTCTTGTTTTAAAATGATTCTGTACTAAGCTGTGAAATGGTAATGGCATTTTCAGATTTCGAATTTTTGTGATATTTTAAGTTGCAAACAACTCCTTTAAAGCCAGGAGAGAGAAAAAGAGAGAGCACGAGCGAGCACGGTTGTGTGTGTGTTGATATGAACCAATGTCTACGAGGGTTTTTCATCAGGGATTTCTCAATGCATTATAATGCAAATTGCATTTTTAAACCGGCCGAACTATTGATGGCTATATTGAATGGAATAATTTATTACAGAAGTATTTTAGTCAGATGACATTTCATCATCAAATAACAGTAAACACAATAGCCATTTCCCATAAGACTGTTCTCTTTAGCCAAGGGCTTAAAAAAGAAAATAAAACTTGCCTTGTTCCAAACATAGCATTGTACTAAACAGTTGTTTACTTCACTAAAGAAGAAAAGAGTTCTGCCAGCCAGACATGGCGGACCAGAAAAACATGCTGCTGTGTCAGATCATCCCAAGAAATCTCCATTTTTTCCCTCCTTTCCTAATAATGTTTGACAAGTGGAGATGAATTTTTAAAATCCAAGTCTCTTTTATGCCATTCATTGGGATAATACTATAAAATCTCTCCTTGGGTACTCAGAGTATTACAACATCAATGACCTGTCAGCAGCTGCGTACAGTTTTTCTTTTTAAAACTGTGTAAAGCTATGGTTAAATTCTAATTTTCTAAAATAGGTTTAAGTATGGGGAGAGCCAAAATTAGGTGCACTTTTCTTGCTAGAAATCAGACCACAAATTGCACATTGTACTTACAAAGATGATTAAGGCGGTCCAGCCGTACACCAGCAGTTCAGCAGATTAATTGGAGCATGCAGATTTGTGTAAAAACATATGTTGGGATTGGGGAAGCCTTTTTTTTTTTTTTTTTTTAATGCTGTTCAAAAGTTTTTTTTTTTTTTTTTGCAAGTTCCAGTGTATAATTTGTACATTATCTAATTCTCCCCTGAAAGTCTAAGATTAAATTCATATATGCCAGGGGTACAATATTTAGGCATTTTTAGCAAAATGGAAATGCCTTATTGGTACCTTTCTCCCAATTAGTTGGTGGCAACCTTTTTCACTTAGTAAACCTCAAAGTGTTCATTATTTTTAAATTGTTGCATGATGAAAGCAGAGCAACTTGTTTAAACAAGGCATAGACTTAGGAGCCAAATAGAGCTGGAACCTTTGAGCCCTGATTCATAGGAACGTATAGTGAGCACTTGGGAAATGTAAGTTGGAATTTGCTGGAAAACGTGGATTAAAAATAACTCTCACATAAAGATTTGAGGTGAAGTATACGAAGTGCCTGGCAGAGTGCCTGGTGCCTAGGGGAGGCCTCAGTGTAGCTTGGGGAGGGACAGAGGTGGTGGCTAGCACAGCCCAGTGGTGCCCATGTGCCATGGTGGTGAGCTTGGACATCTAGGCAGTTAAGTCAGTTATTTCAGGGGGAAAAAAAGCAGAGTCTAGCAAGCAGTACTTACAGCAGCTGTGAAGAGCTTCACGTGTAAATTTCTTGCCAGGTTCCTAGAATGCAACGGTCACTGCAAGGTGCAAAAAACGCTGGACTTTGTGCCCTTGTATGCTTAAGAATATGTCTGCTCAAAATTTTCCTGTTGCCCTTATTATATTTACTTTTCAGCAGTGAAGAAGCATCTCTCACCCTGTGGCTAAAATCCTCAATCTCTCATGAAGTTTGTTGTCATTGGAATTTAGTTGGATCTCATTTTAAACAATGCTTAAATCTTGAGTAATCCAATCTCACCTCTTTCCCTTTGGTTCTGTTTAGTAAGTAAATCCCTCCTTTCCTTTCTTTCTCAATTTCTTCATGTGCTGGATATCTCTCCTCCCCTCTGCTATCTTTCCCTTCAGTCCCATAAACATAATTGTTGCACCGTGGCGACTCTTGTAGAAATAGGCTGGAGTTCCTGTAGGCACCATTTTCGAGACCGTTCCCATGCTGCTTTCTTGGTACTGCAGGTGGGTGATTTTTCCCCACCCAAGTGAAACCATCATGTACTGTTAAGTGCTGCTTTCTTTGGACTGTAAGGAGATTGGGTTATCTTTCTGAATGATCTGACATTGATTCCAAATGTCAGGGTCCTATCCTGTAAAGTCTAGTTTGCTTGCACAGATTCACTAAAAGGGGCCTCAATGATTCTTTCTTTTGTGTGTTTCTGAGAATGGAGCGAGTGATTAACAATTATACGGAGGAAGTTCCAGGTCATTGACCCAGCCAAGGGAAAATATCTGTAAGTCAATCACAGAACAGCTAAAGCTGTTCTCATATACTTGGGTTCCCATCATAGTAAAATTATAACTGTAGTAATCTTGCCAGAAGAGGTACTGAGCAGTGATGACCACTAACTTCAGTAATTTTTCTGATGTTCTCCTGGACCCTGCTCTTAACTGAAGAGGAGAGTTTGATGGGCCACACACTTGGATTCACTGGGCTTTGGTTATTCATCTGAAAGAAAGTTGGATGACCACTGATGTTCTGGGAGTGCATGACTTACGAACCCAGCAAGTTGGGTAGGCATGTATGGAAGGGGAAACTTAGCCCAGGATACCTGTGAGGCACATGAGTGCAAGTGACACGGATACACACATGCATATATATACTTTAGTTCAGAGAAGAGTCACTGATCATAGTCTGAGCTAGTGATTGGACTTGGGACTTTTTACACACTGCAGCTTGAAAACTGGCTGTCCCGTGACTTATGGAGAAACTGTCCCCGTTACCTTGTGCAGATAACTAATTGGAAGTTGAGCACCTCTCAGGAGCTCAAATAGTTTTTACAGAAAAGAATTGGTAGTTATGCCAGAATTCTTGAACCCAGGGTTTATTGTAACTGAGAAACTACTTGCCGAAAGTTTAACTTAACCCTTCGTTTGTTAGTTTGACTTACTTTTATACCAAATAAACAGCTAAACCCACACTACTCGTAATGGTTGCACATATACCTGAAAGACCTTTTATGATATTGGCTAATGTTTTAATAATTCTACATAAAACCTCATTAAATTGAGATCAACAAGTAACACTAAACATGGAGACATATAACATATTTTGATATAGTACAAAGCTTATTAACGCTGACTTCCATAGGTTCCAGAGTTAAACTCTGACAGTGTTCATCAAGTAAGAGAAAACAATAAGGAGTATTTCTAAGTTAGCACACATGTCCTTAGTATAAAGTTCATTTCACTTTTTTTTTTTTTCCTTGCGGTATGCGGGCCTCTCACTGTTGTGGCCCCTCCCGTTGCGGAGCACAGGCTCGGGACGCGCAGGCTCAGCGGCCATGGCTCACGGGCCCAGCCGCTCTGCGGCATGTGGGATCTTCCCGGACCGGGT
This sequence comes from Pseudorca crassidens, assembly GCF_039906515.1. Taxonomy (NCBI): domain Eukaryota; kingdom Metazoa; phylum Chordata; class Mammalia; order Artiodactyla; family Delphinidae; genus Pseudorca; species Pseudorca crassidens. The sequence goes on from NC_090296.1 coordinate 81,044,083, forward strand.
CACGAACCCGCGTCCCCTGCATCGGCAGGCAGACTCTCAACCACTGCGCCACCAGGGAAGCCCCATTTCACTTTTAATTTGAGTTCAAGGCAACAAAGGTGAAAGTATATATTTTTAAAGTAACTTTTTATTCCTTTAGATAAAATCTAAGTTCTTAGTCCTGTGTGAACAAATGGTGCATATTGGGTTACGTTCTTTATCTCCTCCTAACTCTGCCTAAAAGCATGCTACTTATCTTTTTTTACTATTTTTTTTTAAAGCTAATATTTCTGGGACTTCCTTGGTGGCGCAGTGGGTATGACTCCGCACTCCCAATGCAGGGGGCCTGGGTTCGATCCCTGGCCAGGGAACTAGATCCCACATGTGTGCTGCAAATAAAGCTAATATTTCTGATATTGTGCTAGATGTATAGATTTCAAAGTTGTAGACGTTTGTCCACCGTGTGTATAATGCACTCCTCCTCGGTGGACCCCTCATCTCATTGTTATCTTGTGTCTTTCTGATTGGGTCGATGGACACAACTACCAGAAGGTCATTGTTTTGTGTATATGAGATCATATTAGACCACCAGTACATCACATGCGGCCCAACCTACCTCTGACCCGCTCTCATTCTCCTCCTGCCGTCTCTCTCTCTAGCTCTGCTCTTTTCTTCGCCACCGAACATCTTGGAGTCATCTTCACTTGGGGTCTCTCCTCCCTACATCTCTGCAGCCTCTCAGCGGTAGCTGCACGCAGCGGCCCCTCATGAGACTCAGCACAGACGGACGCCCTCGTCTTTCTCTTGTCTGACCGCTCTCCTCTCTTTGACACTGTTAAGCCCACTCCTTGACTTTCTGATCCCACTCTTTCCTGATTCTCCTTCTACCCCTTTGAAGCCTCTCATGCTGCACAACCTTCTTGGCTGTTTCCCCTTCCTCCACCAGCCCCTGACATTCCCACCCCTGGTTTCCATCCTCAGACCCCTTCTCTCTTTGCTCCCCTAGCCAAATCTTGTCTACAGGCCTGTTTCATTTCCAAATTTGTATCATCCATTTAGATCTTTTTCTTGAGTTCCAGATTCATTCTTTTAATTGCCTACTGCACTGATTTTCAGACTGACTTCTAGGGAAGCCCCTAAGTATCAGACACAAATGCCTGTATTCTTATCCTTGCCCTGTCCATACCCTTCAATGTTTCTCCAGCTTACGTCCTCCTCTCAGACTTTAAAACCAGATAGAGGGCTTCCCTGGTGGCGCAGTGGTTGAGAGTCCGCCTGCCGATGCAGGGGACGCGGATTCGTGCCCCGGTCCGGGAAGATCCCACATGCCGCGGAGCGGCTGGGCCCATGAGCCATGGCCGCTGAGCCTGCGCGTCCGGAGCCTGTGCTCTGCAACGGGAGAGGCCACAAGAGTGAGAGGCCCGCGTACCACAAAAAAAAAAAAAACAGATAGAAATTTCACATCTTCAGTGAAATCTCCCCCACTGTCACTCCTCCACCTTCCCATCAACACCATTGAACTGTGGTCGCTTTTCAGAAATTGCAGCACAGTAATTAGTAGCTATGGTTTCATACTCTGAACCCACAGTTTCATTTGCATCAGCAAGGATACTATGCTATTAGGAATGATGCAAAGATATAAGGACCACTCCCCTATCATTCCAAGGCAGATATTTTTGCCTTCTAACCCCCTTACCCTTTAACCTCCCTATAATCACTTGTGTATAATTTTAAAAGTTATTCAGTCTTTTGTTATTTAAATATCCTATTTCTCATTATATCCAGAACTATCTTAAGATTATAGTGAATATATTTAACTCCCCAAAATCTATTAGGTTAATTAATGTTAAACAAGTTGATATGTTCTTACCATAGTACTGTTGTGATCATATACATATTTATGCATTATATTCTGAAAAATTAGATTTTAATTGTATTATAGATATAGTCAGTTTTGTCACTTAAGAACTGATTTCTGTCTGTAATGAAAAATATTACAGGTCCTTTTGTTTTAATTTCATTCCTAACGTATAGCTATAGGAATCATAACAAAAGACCAGAATCAGGTAATATGTACAATGTATTTAATATTTCTCTAAATAAATTAGGAGAGTGATTATATTCATAGTTTTTGATAGGAATTATGCAACTTACTGTTGTAGAATTGGACTAAGGCCAACATGTTTTTACTTACCTAAAAGATAAGATGTTGCCTTACATTTAAAAAGAAATATAATGATAATTATATTTTTTAAAAAAACAAATGAGTAGTTTGAACTCAGGCATGATTTTTTTTTTTAATTTTTAAAACTCTAATTAGTACATCCTGACAGATAAAAATTAATGTTTCCTTCGGATGTTTTATGATGCCTGACAAAAATCCCATTTTATAGAATTGAAAGGTTTGCCTGTGGGTACAACGTGAGAAGTAGCTTGTCAGAGGTGATGGCATCAAAATGTAAAATATCTCAATTAGTTTCAAAACAAAATTATTACTTAAATGTATTTTAATGATGCTTAGCAATTACATCAAATCTGTAGCATTTAAATACTCTCTGAATAATAATAATGAATCATTTTATCTCCCTACACAAGATAAGATGTAAAATATAAGGACTAACTTTTTATTCTACCTCAACTGGAAGAGTAATAAATGTAAGCGGGACCATAGGGTAAAATTGTTCAACAGAACTTTCCAAGGTTCCTCCATCATCCCTGGATTAGAAGTCAGCAGATCTCAGTCCTAACCTCAGTGTCTTGCCAGTAAGTCTCTGGGAACTCACTTAGTTTCCCTAAATACTTCATCCTCCTGGACAACATATCAGCATCTTCTTGAAAGCATAAAGCACTGTATAAATGTAAATTGATGCTATTTCCTCATGTCTGAGAAAAAAAGTAAAGTGTCCTTACAGCTTAGTTATTTGGTCCTTCAATCTAGGTCTCTCCTCCTTTCAGCCTTATCTAGATTAGTAAAATAAAACAATCTGCTTTTCCTCATGTTTCCTAAAATATAAAGAGAGAAGAGGCTGACGTATCCTCTAGACTGTCCCCAGTACCTCAAATCCTTGAAGAACTACTGTCGTTTAACTTTGGGTAATTTATTTATAGTTACCCAAAGAAACTGGCCCTACCCACACACAAGCTGAGGGGTTCCAAAATTGCAGACCATTTTCTTGAGCAATTATGTTCAATCCTTTAAAATAAATAAATATAGGAACATTTTAAATAAATAAAGTTGAATCAAGTTATGCTAAGCACATTGAAAAAAAGAAGATAGGCACTGAAATATGTACCCTAAATCTTCTGTGACCTTTTTTGTTTGTTGTGGTATGTTTCAGCTTTGTAAGTGGTAACTCTAAGCAAAATGAGAACTTCTGTTGTTGTATTACAGATGTTTTATACTTGCTGAATGAATGGCATTAATTCTAACAAATAAGCGAGATTCAATCAGAGAACTAGCCCCTTTTGTTAACCATCTCTCATTAAATTAAGACAAAGTCTGAATATCACACTGTGAGTCTAACAGGCTTCCTGTTAAAATTATGGCCCATACGTGATATCCTTCTTTTTCTGTTATTTCCGTCTTTTTCTGAAGCGTCTGCTCCCGTGCTGGAGAGCTTGAAAGCAGCATCTGACCAACCTGAAGGCGTTATAGTTAAGAGTGTTCAACACATAACATGGGGACTGTTAGTCCTACCAAAGACAGATCCAGTCTAGAACCAGTGCATAATCTTGCGTGAGATCAAAGAATTCTTTCAAATGGTGAGTGTAGTCTGTTTCTGTAAAGTCAATGCTTGGTCCATAAATAAGCCTGAAGGGTGTTATCAATGTGTTGGATAGGTCATGAAAATAGACACAAGGCACAGGGGTTGCTTCCCTTTGGAAACGGTGGTGGTAAATTGCCATATGTGTCCCCGTTAGGAACCTGGCTGATCTGATTGTGGACGTAACAGCTTTACAGACTGGATTTGGGGGCTCTTAAGATCTTCCATATCTTTCTCTGAAGTCTAAATAAAACTGCACCTTGCTCTTTGGTGTCAAGCACAGACTTCAGCAGGGGATCGGGACCGTGGCCAGCAATCTTTCCCAGTCTTACATTCTAAATCCCTCTTTCCCAGAGCTGTTATCACTCAGAAGTATGGCTAGAGGTGGATTTGTGTTAACCCAGAAGGTAAGGAAAGAGTGTTGTACTATTACGTGTCACAAGGCTGAGGTGACAAATCCAAACTAAAAGAAGTTTCCAGCTCATTTTCCTGTAAAGATATTCCAGCAAAAAATAGCTCGAAGAAAAAGTATGCAGTATGAAAGCCAGTCACTTTAACTTCCCTCTGACTGTGGCAGTCAACACCACAATGATCCTGCTTGGGGAAGTAGGAGAGCTTATCAAGTAAACAAAGGCAAATGATTAAGTAAAGCAAACAACAGCACTGTTTTTCAGACTATTCAGCCCATTCTCTGTATGCCATTGGGTTCAAGATCTAGACTACCCCTAAATGAAATAGCTGTGCAAAGATCCTCTGTGGAACTTTTCTACTTTCCATTCATTCATTCAACAGATTTTTATTCGACATCTGTTATGTGCCATATAGCACTAAATGCCAGGTGATGGTAATGTAGACGAGACATTGCTTTTATGGAACATGCTGTCTATGAGGGAGGTAAGCATTAAACAAATAAACATAAATACGTAATTGTAACATCCTTTAAACTTAGAGTTTGGCAACGAGAGACCAGTTCATTTTGCCATTTAGCTTCAGAATCCTTTAGAATCATAAAGTTCATAAATCAAAATAAATTCCATACATGCAAGTAGGCTTTATAATGGCATATATCTGCAGTCACAATGTCTCATTCAAAAATAAATAGCATAAATAAATAAATAAATAAATAGCAAGTCTAGTTATTTTTTGTGCAAGGCCTTGGACCTAATGTTAGGAATTTTCATTATTTAGTGTCCAGCACTGAATGAGAATTTGGACTGAACCAGTTGCCATAACTGGTTGGTCATATTTTTCTTCCCTTTCCTCTCAAGTATTTTTTAAAAATCGTGATAATGGATCTGTTTTTGCAGCGGCCCTCTCTGTAATGTAGTGGGGTGGGGTTTTCTCTATCTTTGACATGAAATTTTACTGGTCTGACAAGGACTTCAGGTATATGAGCAACCACACAAAAAAGTAAGGTCTTTTGCAAGCATGAGGCACTCACAGATTACTTCAAATATCATCTTGCATTGGCCTTAGCATGGCCTGTTAGTTCAAGCCCTAAAAATAAACACCTATTAATCAGCTAATGGCAACATGGGTGGACCACCTCTCTGTCTGTGGGGACCTTAGTCTAACCTCATTCAATAGCTTGTCTTATGTCACCCAGGATGAGGCAGTTTGCAGCCAGGAATGCCTCTAAAAGAAGACAGTCCAAAGCTGAACTAAATGTTTAAAATAACCTCCGTAACTCCTCCCCACATTGACAGTTGCTTTCAACTCGCTGGAGTCAAACCACAGCCCCAGCCCCAGTGGCCTTCGTGGGGCGAACTCAGAGCCGCTGAGTTTGCCAAGGAAAACTGCAGGCTCAGTGGGGCTCTCTCTCTCCCTTGTCTTGCTTTTAATCAAAAAACAACCAGATGAGAACTCACTCCTGGAAGTCCTTATCTTCATAAAATGTAGCTAATGACTCCTGTTCCGTTAAATAAGGTTTTGCTGTGTAAGTCACTAAGGAAACTGTTGGCCAGTCATCTCGTGCCTGCAGACCTCTCCAAGAATACAAACGGGAGGGACCCCGTGGAGCTGGGCTGTGACTGTTTATATACACATACGTTGTCCCAGCGACTCCGGAAAGTTGAGCCCTCAGTATAGTTTTCAGGCGGTCTTTTTTCTGTATGGAGTGGAAATGTGGGGAAGGGGAGAGATTTGTTTTAATGTATACTCTTCTCTAATGTGTTTACCCCCAAATAAGTGAGCTGTAGTAGATACTTTGGCCCTACACAAAGTAAATATTTAGCTCACAAATTCCGTACAGAAACATGGCCCCGGGCATTTGGGTTTCATAAAAGAGGATGAGCCTGGGGCAAAGGGCTGGTGTGCCTGTTCCATGGGAATCGGGAGGAACGGTCTCTACTTGTGTACCAGCCCCTCGGCCCTCACGGCACCTTAGTCTGCTAGGCAGTGCCCCTCTGGCCCTCAGCAGCCTCGCTCCCACCGCGCTTTTCCAGCTGTGTCCTGTGCCAGGCCCATGATCTTTGTTTATTCTGAACTTTTCTGTGCTGCCCCCAAAGGCGCCAGGCTTTTTCTCATCACTGTCTGTGTGTGCTTCTCCCTCCACCCAAAGCATCCTCCCTGTCTTACAGAGAGGAGAGCAAACCTGACTTCCAGATTCCCTCCAAAGGTCACCTGACCTCTGCTCAGAGCCTTCCCTGACCTGCCTGGGGCCACTGCAGAGCCTTTTGCACAGTTCTACAACATCTGTCTCCTCCGTACACTGCCTTTTAACCTGCTTATCCCCCTTACACCTGAGAGCCCCTGGAAGACAGGGACTGTGTCCCTGTTATCGCTGTATCCCCAGAACGTGGCATCCTTTTCAGAAAAGCAGGAGGTACCGTTCTCCCTGTTCTGCAGCCAGGAAAACAGGGGAGGTGGTTTTACATGCGCACAGCAACACTGCACAGAAAGGAGGGAGAGCTGGGTTCATGCACCACTGTCCGTGGCTCCCATGTGACCTTAAACAAGTCACTCGACCCCTGAGTACCTCAGTTTCCTTATTTGTCAAGTCAAAATAAAACATGTTTTGAGGGTCAGATGTTACTGTATAATTTGTGAACGTATTTTAAGAACTCTGAAGTGTTTTGCCCACCATTAGCTGAAGAATGGAACCCAGAGTTCACTAAAGTGTGTCCCTCCTTTGAGTCCAGCCCTGCAGTTTTCCACACTCACACGTGATCCTTCACCTGTTACTTAAAAAAAAAATTCTGCCCTTAGTCTCATATTTTTTTCCTGCAATTAACTGATAAAATAGCTTCGTTAACCATGAGAAAACAAAGGGTTTGGCCACCTTTAGAAACTGGTGCTGGCCGCTGAGCTTCCTAAAGACCCCATCTGCCTCAGAGGCCAGCCTCAGTGTCCAAAAAGTTTGTCAGGACAGTTTCAAATATCAACCTTCATTTGTTTCCTAAGTCAGAAGTTTCCTTTATCCTGTTTCCAGAGTCCTTAAGTATTAGTTGAAAATGCTCAAGGATATACAGATTGCCAACAAACACATGAAAGAATGCTCAACATCATTAATCATTAGAAAAATGCAAATCAAAACTACAATGAGATATCATCTCACACTGGTCAGAATGGCCATCATCAAAAAATCTACAAACAATAAATGCTGGAGAGGGTGTGGAGAAAAGGGAACACTCTTGCACTGCTGGTGGGAATGTGGAGCCACTATGGAGAACAGTATGGAGGTTCCTTAAAAAACTACAAATAGAACTACCATATGACCCAGCAATCCCACTACTGGGCATATACCCTGAGAAAATCATAATTCAAAAAGTCATGTACCACAATGTTTACTGCAGCTCTACTTACAATAGCCAGGAGATGGAAGCAACCTAAGTGTCCATCATTGGATGAATGGATAAAGAAGATGTGGCACATATATACAATGGAATATTACTCAGCCATAAAAAGAAACGAAATTGAGTTATTCGTAGTGAGGTGGATGGACCTACAGTCTGTCATACAGAGTGAAGTAAGTCAGAAAGAGAAAGACAAATACCATATGCTAACGCATATATATGGAATCTAAGAAAAAAAAATGTCATGAAGAACCTAGGGGTAAGACAAGAATAAAGACACAGACCTACTAGAGAATGGACTTGAGGATATGGGGAGGGGGAAGGGTAAGCTGTGAGAGAGAGGCATGGACATATATACACTACCAAACGTAAGGTAGACAGCTAGTGGGAAGCAGCCGCATAGCAAAGGGAGATCAGTTCGGTGCTTTCTGACCACCTAGAGGGGTGGGATAGGGAGGGTGGGAGGGAGGGAGATGCAAGAGGGAAGAGAGATGGGAACATATGTGTATGTATAACTGACTCACCTTGTTATAAAGCAGAAACTAACACACCATTGTAAAGCAATTATACTCCAATAAAGATGTTAAAAAAATGCTCAAGGTTGTTCCTTTTATGTTCTCCCTTTTTAAAAATGCTGAAACCATTTATTACAAAGATGAACTGCTAAGCTTGGGGAGACTTCAAAATGCCCTTGGTCTAACAAGAAATGTATCTGGGATGGGAAAATGAAATCTCAAGGCACTGTTCTGAAATCTGTGTGTGCAGCCCTTCTTAGTGGATGACCTGGGGCCAGAATGTGGGAACAGGCTCAGCGGAGTCATGTCATTAAGAGCAGGAACCTGTATTTAAATAAAATTTAAATCACTGACATCATCAGCATTTTTTGTCAAGTCTCTTTTGAAGTAGAGTTTCTCCTGGTCCCATGAAGCTGATCAGCTTTTCTTTTTAAGGGCAGGAATGACTGTATGATGTGACCTTTCCTGCTTTCTGGCTCCAAGAAGCATCTAGTCTAGTTAGAAATGGAGGAAATGTTTTGACTCTGCTTTACTCACACTTCCTACCCAGTTCTTCATCTTGTTTTCTCCCTGGATAAAGTACTTCCCAGTACTGCCTGGATTATTATTTGACCTGGTTTTCTTTCTCCTAATGGGTCTATTTCCAGTCCTCTGGACATAGATCTACCCATTCATTGATTGGGGAGAGGGGAACAAGGGTTGGGAGGTTTCTTTATTACATTCCACTATCGGGCAGAATTTTTGTAAGGGGGCAACAATGAATTAACAACAAATTAAAGTGCTGTGAAGCTTATTTATTCTCAAATCCACCTTGAATTCCAGGATACAAGTTCTATTATACCTGCTTTACAGATGGAGAACAAGACACAGGAAGTTAAAAATGAAAGGTACATTAAAGATGATGTCTTCCAGCCTCCACATTTTACACAAGAGGAAAGATTTGTCCAGCGTGGAAGAATCCTTTAGTAAAGCATTCGTATTGAACCTAGACAGACAGGAGCCTTACCTTGAGATTGGCATGGGGAGGTGGTTGGTAGTGATGTTGTAAGGGTTTGGAAGAGTATTTGGGGGAGGGAGTCTGAAGCGCAGAAGGCCTTGTAGCATAGCTACTCAGGGAGGGAGCCCTGCACGCAGAGGACATGGGTTAACACCTGCACCACTTTCGAGCTTTATCTCCTCGCATGAGTAAGCGGCCTCACCTCTCCGTGTCTCTATTTTCTCGTTTGTAAAATGGCGCTAGTAACACTTCATACCTCGTAGGTTTATTGCATGTAGTAAATGAAAATAACGTACATGGTTAGTGCAGTGCTAGGCACACGGTAAGCATGCAGGTGTTAATTCTCTTCATTGTCATCATTATGGTCAGTTTAGCACAGCTTTAGAACAGTTTCCTCAACATGAAAGTGTAAGTACTACTATTGGCTACTACTCATAGGGCTTTTGTTTTAAATGAGATAATACGTATAAATAGCTTAGAGGAGTAGCTGGCACGTGGTGATCGTTCAGTATGTACCAGCTGCTGTTATGATTATGTTTATGGCTATTATTATAAGTATGATTATCAGCGGTATTATTTTCCTCAAAGAAATAAAAATCAAATAGTCTGTATCTTCTACCAGTTCCAAAGATTGGGACTATGGCAGCAAGATAAACTTGGAGCAAAGTCAGTCAAGTATCCTTTGAATCTAGGTGACTTGAGTCTGAAATGGGTTAACCACCAGGCATTACATTTACTAGAATGCCTTACTCTAGTTGTATTTAGAAGGGGATCAAGCAGAAAAATTACTCACAGAGCCCAGCCCTGACGAATGACTTGTAATCTGAAGAAGGACAGATAAGATATTTTCCACCATGCAGACCCTCAGTACAACCTGCATCCAGCCCGGGGGGCGGGGGGGGGGGGGGAGGGGGGGGCCTGCCGTCTGTGTCTAGCTTTAAGGTCTGTTTCCAGGTGACCACCAGTACAGCTGCCCTCCCATGCGTCTGTCTGTGCGTGACGCTCAGGCCTCTCCTGCCCACCTCACTGCCCTGTTGGTAACTATTCTCTGGAGTTGAGCCAGTGTGCCTTTTCACTCCCTCAACAGAGTTACCCTCATCACTTGGAAACATCCCTGCCTCAGAGCTTCATTGTACGGATCTGGCATTAAATAAGTAATGCAGTTAAAACTAAAATCAGGTAGGGTCTTTATGGGCTTAAATTTAAAATTTTGTTAACTGTGCAGTTGACCTTCGAAGTTCAGTTTAACCGTAAAATGCATTCTTCTTTTCCTGAGCTCAATTTTCTATTTTGCTATTTTATTACACACGCCTTTTGGGGAAAAGGGCAGGGTAGAAATAAGTTAAAAGCCTCACACCAACATAGAGAAGCCATCAACTCCTCATTTTCTTAAAGCAGCACTATTGAAAATGGCGTAAAGATCGTTCTGTAAAGTTTATATGTGATCGAAAAGCAAAGCAACAGGAACACAGGCTCCTCCTGAACCTGGGAATGCGCAGGCACCGTAGGGATGGTATTTGTGGTTCATGGGGTGCAAATCCGTGGGTCATACAAATACAGTTCACTGTAATAGTTTGATATCTCTTCACTCATCTTAAACACCTTAAGGTATTTGGAAAGGGAGGAAGAAATAAAACAGATGAACCTGCCGAGATATGGCCAGAAACAGTAGTACTTCATTTTGATTGATGTTTTTACAACCTTATCTTCTAGATAAAAGCTACTGTAAACAAAAGCCTACCTGAATTGATTGTATTTCAAGGAAGAGAGAGCCACCTGTGTGCAGGGATTGGCTCCCAAGTGCTTAGTTTTTCTTCTTAGCAGTTAATTCCTACCCACCTCATAGTCACCACGTCAGCCATCAGGAGTGGCCCTTCTAGGGAACAGTACTCGTGCTTCCTCCCAGCTTTTAGAACACAGCATCATCTCCCCCGTAACAACCTGGAAAGCAGAGATTCCTAATAGCCCCTCGGGGAGCTAGCTCTTCAGTGTGCAACTTGGGCATATTTTTAAAGCTCGTTTTCTCACCTTTAAAAATGACTTTTCTTCCCTACACGGTGGAGAGTTATCAGCAAAAGATTTTTTTTTTCCAAATGCATGACAGCATTCACAGCTTCTCCTGAGGCAGGGGCTCTATAGTGGTATTCATTCATGCAATATTTATTGGCTGACTCCTGTGTGCGGTGAAATACAAGCTGTCCTCATGGAGCTTGCATTCTAGAAGTGTTTGTTTAATAACTGCAAGGCTGGATTATCTCTTTTATTTTTTTCTAAGAACCGTATTTTGTAAATTGTTTTTCCTTGCCTGACCACTTTTCCTAATGACCTAGATGGTTCTACCTTCAGATTTTTTTCTCCTCTTTCCAGTATTTGCCTTTATGGATCTGTAAAATTGGGAGGTTTGCTTTTGAGGACTGTGATGGTTAGCCAGAGAGATTTTCCTTATCGTGAAATATTTACTGTGATTAAGAGAAATTTTTAACTACACGTTTAGAGCAAGTTGGGATCTGACATACCTGAAGCATTGTGTCACATTTGGTTAACGATAGATTTATAGGGCAAACATGTATCAGCCTTAATCCTTTAGTTATTTGACTTTGCCAAGTATGAAAATTCCGATAATTTTTTTATTTTAAGCAGACTTTTATATATCCAGAACCCATAAATCTCTTTGTGTCTTGAGATAAATGTCTGACTGAAGTCTGGGTTACCCTGTGATCTTCTGTGAACTGAGCCGAGGAAAAAGAGACCCCATCCCCCCTCTACCTAATAATAAAAGACTACGTGAAAAAAATATATTTGGGGTAAGCAATGTTTATGTGATAAAATCTTTTCTATTGTATAACACATTTCTAGTTTCTAGTATTCAGGAAGTTGGTAATGAAAAGTTCAGAAATAACCTCAAAATTTATCCGAGCAAGTCTCTAACTGGCAAACACCAAAATGGACTAGCGCACTGTCAGCCCATGTGTTGCCAGTGTGATGATCACTTTCCATTATGGTTGTCATATCAATTATAAATCCCCTGGCATCAAACCCTAAATCAGCTGAAACGATGGGTTTGCCTTTGGCATGTTTCCCTGGGGAAATAACTGAGAAAACATGTAATAATTCACACAACCAATTTTGTAAACTACCCCAACTTTTGGAAAAAGGCTGGGGTATAAATTCTAGGGAGATAGATATGATTTGCACCCAAGGTCCGCCTGAAGTGTTCTCTCACTCTTAGTACTTAAGTGTTTTTCAAAGTAAATATGACCTTGGGTACTTTGTGATTTTTATGGTTTCGGTTTCTTTCACTGCATTTGGTGTTTCTCTCTTCTTCCCATTTGAGGATGTGTACTGTCCACTCTACACATCCTCATTTGAAACAAAAAAACAGGGCTATCATACTTAAACTCATTCTCTAGTCTTACAATGAAATCGTCTCAATATGCTTCTGATTCTGCCATCCCTCTACATCTCTTGGGACCCCTAACCCCAGTCTTCATTCTTCCCTCAAAAAACATGTGTGTATAATGGAAAAAATTAAAAGAGCCATTGTATGAATAAATGCAGCATAGCTGGGAACTCGCCTTGTCTAGGAAAACTTCTAGAACACCATGTTATTCTAATTATTCTTTCACTGTGAACCTTTTGGCACTTTGTTCGTTTATTATTATTTTATTATTCAATAATAATTATTCAATATTTAGAAACATATTTTACACTTAAATGTGCATGGTTCTACATTATTAAAATGTGAACTGTAAGTATCTAAAGGAGAGGAATATCCTTTCTTGTGTGACTTGTGCTCCACGCAGGATGAATATGCAGGCTTACATGTAGACTCTTAATGGGCACATGCAGAGAGCCTGCCTCACTGCCAGGGGTTAGTGTTTCTCCAAGAAAACAGATATTAAAGACAACAGATTAAATATAAAAAGGCTTCTGCCTTTGTTTTCTATCCTGCCTACTTCAGTTTTTCTCTTTGGAGAAGAGATTTACTATAGGCTGGAAAGACTGTTAGTATAGCATCTAAGAATTTCCAACACAGGACAAAGTGGAGTGGAAATTAAGCACTTTTCCAGGCAATTTAATGTAGACATGAAAATGCCGAGTTGTATAAACACCAGGGAGAATTTCAGGTGGTTGTGGTTGTGTATTTATATACATTTTAAATTTTCTTCAAAATAATGTATTTTCTGTTTATTTTCTATGTGGCATAAAGGCCAAGGGTGAATCAGTATTTCTCATATATTTTCCTTTTTTGTTTTCAAAATTATAGACAGTGAGTTGATGTTACAAAGAGAACTGCAATTTTACTAACCAAGATCCATGAATTGAACAAGAATATTCGTAACTAGGATTCTCTTTCTTTAGTCATTTCAATTTGCAAACACAGAACTGCCAAGCAAAAGAAGCAAATGAAACAATCAATTTATATTTTTACTTCATCTCTATATATTACCAAAAAAGAATATTCGCATTGTATATGAAATTGACCATAGTGCCAGAACCTTAGGATGCTATATTGCATGATCACTAATCTATTATTATTGTACACATATTTATACATAGGCATAAATACACACATACTTTGCATATAAACATGTGCAAGCATATTTCACTTGGACTGAAAAGTTATTTACAACTCTGTCTAGAGATACATACAACAGTGATTAACAAGTGCATAACCAATCTACAACACGCAGATTAAAACTAAATAAACAGTATAAGAGTTTATTTTAAAACAATTACAAGATGTTTTATATTTCTCCTTCATCCTGAACTGTGTGTTTGAGAATGTGTTCTTCATGAAAACCACATGCAAGTCTTTTTGATGGTGAAACAATTGACTTCCAGCAGCCACATGTCTGCACACATCCTCAGAAGATATCCCAGACCCCACACAGCAACTCAAAATGAGAAAGAAAAAAAAAAAAGATTCTCTGCTATTCCTCTTTTGGAGAGGCGTTTTCTATTTGCTTATGAATTGAAAAATAAGATTTAGGTTGGAAACAAAGATTTGAATCAATACAGCTAGGTTTTATTTTTATTGTTTTATGAAGACCCTCATGAACAAGAAACTTTACTAAAATCATCAGATCATTCCATGGTCCTCTTGTCATCCTTCAGTTGAAAATTGTTTGTTTTATTGACTCGATCCAGATTTATATTGTAGAACCCTGGTATTGTAGAATCCTTTTTTATGTAAAAATGGTAACGTAGCTCATTGAGAAGTATATGATCAGTCTCATGAGTTTTCTCTTATTCTATGTAGAAAGGCAAATTGTACAATAGGATATGAGTCTTCCACCACCCTTCACCTTCATATTATCAAAAGAGATGGAAAATTGTATTGATTTTTTTTAAATACGTGGTTATTTCCTCTTGGAGCTGAAAACATTGATAAGCCAAGTTAATTGCACAAATATGAGATACATCTCTGTACTAGAAGGATTTTAGGAGCAAAAATGGGCCTTTGGAGTTCACCGTATCAACCCTGTTTAGCAAGTCTGAACCTTCTTTTCTGGGAAAACAAATCTCCACCTGACACACTCACTTAGACCCGTTGCTTCCCTCAGTTTTCCTCATAACTTATTCCAGCTGTTTATTTCCATTTATGTGAACAGGCTATGATTCTCATTCCCCAGCTTACTTCCACCTGATTGTCAAATGCTTCAAGTACGCTCCCTCAAATGCAGTCACTTTAATTTCTTTCACCTGAATTGTACGTTGCTTTACATATACTTCCTAAACATGGTGACACTTAAACCTAAAAGAGTAGCTAGATAAACTTTTTAGTGTGAAACTATTGACTTCATACTTGAAGAATTATTCCTGTAGGACAGGTGAATTCCAACGCATACACTGAACTTTTGATTAGTCACCTGCCTTCCAGGCCCCTGCTCCCCTCTCATTTCTAGGTGTTGTAAATATTTTTTCAAAGGTGAATGACTGTTACAAATTGCTGTGTAAATACAAGGCATAATGAGAGACAGTATAATGTAGTGGTTACAAGCACAAGCCATAGAGCCAGACTGCTTAAGTTCAAAGCCTAACCATTTTAGTGCCTCAGTTTTTTCATCTGTGAAATGGGGATAATCACAGTATCACCCCCACCCTTCCTGCATAGGGGGCTGCCTTGTGCATACCAAATTAGCCTGTACATGTAAAAGTGCTTGACGGGCTTCCCTGGTGGCACAGTGGTTGAGAGTCCGCCTGCCGATGCAGGGGACACGGGTTCGTGCCCCGGTCCGGGAAGATCCCACATGCCACGGAGCGGCTGGGCCCGTGAGCCATGGCCACTGTGCCTGCGCGTCTGGAGCCTGTGCTCCGCAGCGGGAGAGGCCACAACAGTGAGAGGCCTGCGTACCGCAAAAAAAAAAAAAAAAAAAAAAGTGCTTGAAGCACTGCCTGCCACGTAATGAGTGTGCAGTAAAAGTTACCTTTTTGCTGTTGGGTATTAGAATCATTTTATTTGTATTAAGACAGCATCTTTATAGACATAATGTCTGGTCAAGTGCCCTCTGAAATCTGTGGAGACATAGAAGCTAAACAGGCTTCAGGAAACCAACCAGGGAGCTGGTTTTGGGGGCTAATTTCGCAAAATGATATCTAATATGTGATTGGAAATCTCTAAATTCCTGCATTTATCTTTCATTTCAGCCTCTCTGAAGAAGGTGCCTCAAGGAAAAGTCTTAACAATAGAAAGTTAATAGTCTTCTCTTTTCTCCATAAGTAAAACTACCAGCCAAGTAATTCCTGAGTTATAGGATAATGTAGAGCCATGGCAAGGAAGGGAGGGTGTTTTTTTTTATAGTTTAGAAAGAGTAAGCAAGTCCTTCCTTAATTTGGGGGCCCAAATTTCCTGTCTGTGCCTCTGACTTGCTCAGAGAGCTGTAGAAAGACTTCCTTTATAACTTGTACCGTATTCTGTCCAACATTCATAATCTAACAACCTCAGAGACTATCTGAGGATAGCTAAATTTTTCTGGAAAACTAAGAATTTACTCACTGAAGTACCATTTTTAAAACATTCTTGGTGACAATTTTTTAAAAAATATCTTACAGATTTTACTGCCTTTTTTAACTGAACAAAATGAAACCAGCATTTGTTTTTCCTGGGCTGTCCTCAGCACCTGTTGAGGTTGACAAAGTCTATTTGCCCCCGCACCAAATAGCCTTGGATTACTACAATTGGGTTGTTTTTTTGTTTGTTTGGTTGGTTGGTTGGGTTTTTTTAGTGTCTCTTCTCTAATTGTCAGCAGTCACCTCAACTGTAACCAACCTCCCACACCCTATCTCTACCCTCTATTTGCAGCTTCAGAAGCCCAATAACCAACTCTAACACCAAAACCACAGAACTTGAGAAAATATGCAGAATTCTTCATTTTATTTTATGATTTCTATACTTCTTTGGATAACCCCAGCATCCTAGATATGCAGCAGGGAGGGGCCTTGGTATATAGTCTAAGTTAGGAGCCAGGAAGCTCTGTTAGTGTAAAAACAGAGTTGCTTCCTATCTGAGATTTCCCCTTGATGAAGAGTTGCTACTTATTGATAATCTCATTCGGTAATCCCTTCTGCTATAAAGTCTAGGTGCAGGTGTAACTGACAAAAGCCAGTCTGTAGCCAACAGGACTCTCCATACTGCGTACGTGAAGAATGGTATTTGACTACTCAAGTCTGTAGTGCAGGTGTATCTATTAGTTATCTATTGCTATATTAAAAAAAACACCCAAAACTACATGACTTAAAATAGCACACATTTGTTATCTCACCTTTTCTGTGGGTCAGGAATATGGGTATAGCTTGTTGGGCCCTCTTCTTCACCCTCTCTCTGCGTTTAAGTTATTGGCTCAGGGTCTGTGGTCTCATCCGAAGGCCTGACTGAGGAAAGATCCACTTCCAAACTCACTCAATGATTGTTATTCATGTTCAATCAAAATCTGATTCTTGGTTACTTTTAAACATTGCCCTAGGTCTGTGCTCAAGAGCTACAATAGGAATCTAATTCCTTCTCCCGTGAGCACTGTAAACATCCGTAGGTGGTGAATGAGCGTATCACCACCCTGAGTTCTCATTTCCAGGTCACATATACTTTGTTAATCTAATGCTTCCTCAAACACCCTAGAGGTCTCCTCTGGATCATTTCCAGACTAGAGCTATTCTCCTTAAAATATGACACCAGAACCCTCCACAACACTCTAAGTGTGGTCTAACAAGTTCATAGGGCATTTCCCCTCTTTTTCTGGTTAAAGAAATACCATTCTAATACCATTTTACCATATTTAGTAGACTGATCACTACATCATAGCAAGACAGTCACAGACCCTCCATCCAGTCCTGGGTTCCAAAACATGTTCCTCCACTTTTTAGCTAAGACCTTTGGCAAGATACTTAATTTCTCTGTGCCTCAGTTTCTTCATTTGTAAAATAGGGACAGTAATTGTCTCTTCCTCCCTCATGGGGCTGACCTGAGAGTTAAATGGATCGATACGTGTAAAGTGCCTAGAACAGTGTCTGTCACGTAGTAAGTGCGATGAAAGTGTTAATAATTAACATTGTTGTAACTGTTATTATTACTAGCACTATAATCTGTTTGTATGCCATTAGGGTGCTATCCTGCTCACTAATAAAAATGCCAGACCATGGCAATAGCCGAGTCCTTCCATCTTGCCCATCTCTAGGCCTCCACTGATTTAATAACCAGTGCAACAAAGCTGTCTGATCCTATTATTAACTCTGTGTTCTCCATCTTGTTCTTGAGGGTATCTGTCATGTACCAGGTACTGTGCTAGCCCCAGAGGACACAAATGTAAATAAAACATGGTCCTTGCCCTCAAAAGGGTCACAACGTAGCAAAGAGACAATGATGAAACATGTAATCTCTGGGAGACAACTGTGCACAAAGACCACAGAAGGGTGCCCAGCTTTCATTCCACAGCCTCCTGCTTAATTTCTCTAAATACTCTAAAATGGAAGGAAACCAGAGAAACACATTTCAAACACATTTATAAGGTTGTCATTATTTATGAGGAGCTTTATCTTTCATACCCTCAAGGTCTGTCATGGCTCTTGACTTTCACCTCCCAGTTTTTCAAGAGGTATTTGTTATTGTTGCTAATTTGGTGGTATTTTATTTGCAAGCAGAATTACTTGTTCAAGAGTCACTTACATTCCAGGCTCTGCTCCACAGGAGTTTTTAAAATCCATTTGGAGTCTTTGATCTTATTACTTGACCATGAGTATAGTAACCTTCAAATTACAGTCAACCTTGAAATGTGTTTACACAGTCAATTCAGATATCCATATACATCCCATTACTGAGTGTCTCCGGCCTGGTAGGGAGGGCTGCAATCCCAGTAGCAGACCAGCCCTCTGCTTTGCACATTTGCTCAGATCCAAGGACTCTGTTTTCTTTTAAATTCTGTGAATAGACTGATTTTTATTGGTCACAAAGGTTATGTTTGCCTTCCCAGTGATCTCATTATTGTCCAGTAGTGCCACAATAAATGGAAGTAGGCATCAAAAAGGTGAAGTCTCTAGGCCCATCAGCCTGTACTTGACCAACATAAAAATTTCCTAGGTCTTGTTTACTCCGTTTTACAACTTTTCAGAAGGAAATACTAGAGATGGGTTGCTTGATTTTTCGAATTATCAGCCTACATGTTGCCTTCTGCTGGTTCCGATAATGGAGGAATGGATTATGTAATGTTGCCTAATGCGGTCGGCCTCTTCATAAACAGCCAAGTTGCTGAAAGGTTAATTTGCCGGCATCTGATAATCTCTGGATCCTCAGCTGTTGGAGAAACGTCAGAAATGCACTCAAGGTATTGGGAACAAGGCCAGGTCTTGTTCTCCCGTTAAATTTCCAAACTTTTAACCCTCTAAAGTCCTCATTATTGTTGTCATTCAAAGACTCCATAATTTGAAAGCCTCTGTCTACCAATCTTTATTTACAAAGGGAGTCGTATTTCCTCGTTTTTAATTAATTAAGCACATATTGTCAATCAGAGCTTTTGGGTCATAGGAGAGAGCTGGTATTTCCCAAGTAAATATAATTTCACCCCAAAGCTAGGGAACAATGACTTAGATAGAGGGTAGAGCCTTCTTGCAAGTCATTTCTCATACATACTAAAAACAGTTCATAGATCTGTGTTGCTACCTTCAGAGAGTCCTCCTAAGTGAACCACTACATGAAATGTTTAGATTCACAATCTTGCAAAACCTTTTCCAGGTGCTGATTTCATATGTTGCCTCACAAGTGAAACAAGTCCACTTTCTTGGTCACTGAGGTGTCCCCCAGCCTGACTTTCATGCCTAGGCAATGCCATTTTCGTAAAGAGCCTTCTTGCTTCGTGTCCTTTGGCTTATGATTCAGGGAAAGCGCAGGCTGGTGATATGTGTTTTTGTTTTATTAAATCTTCAAAACACTGGGCTTGTTGTTTATGACCTCTATATATTCTTTTGTTCTTTTCCATGACTGGTTAGATCACCTTGGTTTTTTTTCTCCCTTCATAGAAATATGAGCGCCTTTCTAAAGGACATCACGGCCTCAAGAATGGCTGTGTAATAAAACAGGGGAATGTGTTGAGGTTAACAGTAGATTTCTTGAGGCTGTGACTGAGGGCTGCTTCACTGATGGGAAGGTTTGAGGCTTCTCAGACATGGTCCTCCAAATCATAGGTCTTCTTGCTCTTGCCAGACTTGTTTTGACAAACCTTAGATCATTTGATACTAGTCATAGAGCTCTTTGTAAAATCAAGATACCAAATGGTATCCATTGCAGACAATTGTTTGTGATTAAAAGTTACTAAGAAACCCTTGGTTAACATGGAAGCAAGACCTCGTCCAGGTGTGAGCTTCACCTGGTGTGCATTTAAGCACTGGGGCCCCAAATACCTCATGCCCTAGGTGCCTGATTCTTCTGACCACAAAGGAAACTCTCCCCAGAGATACTGAGAAACAAAAGCATTTGCAATCAGCCCTGAATTCAGGTAAATGTCACAGCGCCTGGTGCTCCAAGGCTTCTCATCCTATACAGCTCCTGTGTCCCCTAGAACAAGTTCAGTTGATGAGTCAACGTCTCATGATTCTATCCCTGCATGGAGGGAATACAAAAGTTCTAATTAATCTCGTGTACAGCTTGGCAAATAAACTATTCCATGACATCCAACTGAACTTGTTTCTGTGCATACAGTATCTTGCAGCCCATCCTGTACTGTTAGGTTTGGCAAGTACACTTCAGCATATAATAAATCATGGAAGGAAAAAGCTTTTTGGCCTAGCGTGGTTCAGCCTGCTGTAATGTCAGAATACAGAAAGCAGTTCTGTTTTTAGACATCCTTTTACTAACCCAACGTTCATAATTTATGCTTTCACTGTAAAATTCCTGCAACACGACACCAAAAGTAGAGCTGCCCTTTAATTAAGTACTCTCCGTAGGAAAAACGTGAAACTGATGTGCAAAACATCTCTGTGTGCACAGTGATTGATAGTGATTACATCGTTATGAACCCAGCCTAGAGGTCTCAACTTCCTGCTGGCTACTTCCTGAGTGAGCCGCTAACCAAATTGGAGATAATTCGGAGGCACAATTTAGAAACATTGAGGTTTCAAGCCTCCATCTGTCTAGACTTTTTCAGAACTCTACATGGCATTATTCCTTACTTTCGTGATGAGAACCTACGACCAAATTTCATGCCATGTTCACGCTTAGAGAGGCTGTAATGCAGAGAGTGAAGGGGCCGAGAGAACTCTTTGCAGGATCCCAGTTGTCATATGGGTTTGTTTTTTGTTTTTAAGACTAGAAAGAATGAATGACAGAAGGAACTTCTGGCCCTATTGGTACGTGAATAGAGCATTATAGCCAGAAGATGACCTTGAGCTGTTGATTTTTTTAAAATTATTTTCCAAATATTTTTTTTTCCTTAGTTGAAAATAGGTAGGTTTAACTTTTAAAAGAGTGCCTCTAAATGTCAAGAGGCTAAAATCCCAAGCCTGGTGCTGCCCAAATCAATGCTGTTTCTACTCTGCTTTTGTCCTTCATCAGCTAAGTCGTCACAACACCTGACTGAGAGGTAATTAGAGTAGTGAAATAGTTCAGGTTCCTTGAAAGAAAGGTAACAAATCCGTCCAAGGCGGTGACACTTGCATGAAAGAAGCTCTTTGGTGTAAGTTCAGCTACTTTCAGTCATAATCGTAGCAACCGAAACAAAAACTTTGTACGATAAAGTCATTTAATCATCTTATCCATGCTTCAAGGATTACCTTTTTCTGGAACTATGTTGATACTGTGTGTGCATGTTATTTTCTCATGTTTTTGCAGGTTTGGGCCAGGCTTAGTCATCTACTGGTACGGATTTATCCAGGAGCTAGACTGTAACCGGGAAAGGGGCATCCTGCTCCAAGCCTGTTTCCCCACCAACATCGTCACCTTATGCCATAGCATTGCTTGACCCTGATGGTCCTGGAAGAGAAGCTGGGAGGAAAAGATGAATCCGGAAGCAATTTTACTTTCCTGCAGTGTAAACTCCTGGCAGCATCTGCCCTGAACTTCAGCTGAACTCTCGCTGCCCGTGGTCACACCACTACCTCTTTAGACAAACATATCAAGAGTTTCTGTTTTCCTTCACCCCTTGCTCATGTGAACAGCCAAGAACTACAGACACAGCCCACTCATTATCAGCATTTCTGTCTCTGTCAAACAGTTAGTTTATAGATAGTCATAATCTTTCTTCCTTCCGGATGGTTTCTCCTTATATACTGAACAAAAGAAAAAATGTGGAGACTGAAAGGTGTGATTTTTCAATTTTCCTCCCAGTTACTGAATCGCCCTCTTTTTTTTTTTTTTTTTGGTAAGCCTCCATTCATTCTCTCTCCCTCCCCCTTTCTCTTCATGTACACTCACAGATACCCAGGGTTGCGTTACTGTCATGGAATAACCTAGCACAGTCCCAGCAAAGCCGAAATCATGAAGGCTGCAACTAGATTTTCGCTCTCACCTGCAAGGGCAGACCTTGCTGGGAGCCTGCGTTTGTTTTGTCCAGTCTTTATGGTTTCCTGACTTCTATGGCAGTAAGCCAAGCTGAAAAAAATATACTTGATGAGAATTTCCTCTTTCTATAATACTTATTTAAGCACCAAACATTTTCCATTTATCTCATTTAAAAGCATGAGTTACGTTGTGTCTGGAAACCACACTCCTTCTTTGGATTGGGGGCTGAGGGCAGACGACTGAAGCTGGGTGCCAGCCTTGACAAGAGTTTATTTTTAAACGTAACTAGTTGTCAGTATGTATGGTAGTCAGTATTTTTATGAGTAAAATTTTTCAAAAGCGCATTCTGTACTCTGCTTTGTATCTGCATTTTATACCGCATAATTATATAACACTCAAATAATTTAGGCATTAGGATTGTTCAGCTTTGAATGAATTAAGTGTACCAAAAATAAACCTAGAGGAATTTTCAAGTAAGCAAAAGAAGTTTTGTATTTGTTCACTTTCATTTATTCACTTTTTCTACTGCAAACCAAATTTCAATCTAAAGGAAAACATCAGTAAATTCATTATAAACCTATCTTTTAGGAAGGTGAAAAATTAATCC
Source organism: Pseudorca crassidens (assembly GCF_039906515.1). Lineage (NCBI taxonomy): Eukaryota > Metazoa > Chordata > Mammalia > Artiodactyla > Delphinidae > Pseudorca > Pseudorca crassidens. Next base: position 81,066,724 of record NC_090296.1, read on the forward strand.
ATACCCAAAAATGTACTTAGTAAAATATTTGCCCTCATGTTGACAAAACATAATATTCTTTATAATGTTGAATGAGTTTGGAAATATTAGTAAAAATGTAACTTTTACAAACACCTTCAAGTTATATACATCGCTTGGTTCTTTCAAAAGACTAAATATACCATTTGTACTTTGTTCATTTTGTACCTAAGAAGATTTGCAGAAATCTGCCTACTGCCTTTCCTTTTGAAGGACACAAACATGTCAGGTTCAGGCATGGATTTTAGCTCTGTTGCAAGTTGCATTAAACAAAAAAGAAAGAGGAAGAAGATGAAACAGTAAGGTGGCATCAGGCAAACTTCTGTTTCAGTGTAAGATTCACCATGCAGGTTTCATGAGTAAAATAGAATGATTTGGAACCACTGCTGTTGTCTTGATACACACTCACACACACACACACACACACACACACACACATTTTAGACTAAAATGTTGTTAAAAGCAGTTTTCATGGCATGCTCTAAACTGCTTTTTCTTCTTTAGAAATAAATTACATTTATCTGCACAGATGTTGAAAACCCTGTTAAACCTTCGTCAAGAATTTGATTGTTTTATATTAAACAAATTTATGATGACGGTGCACAAATAAATTTAAAAAATGAAAGAGGTGCTTGCATTTCAGAATTTGCTCTTCAACTGGTGCCCTGACATAATGTGTTAGGAGAAGGTACCGGTGTTCTCTGGCAAGGGCACCACCTCCTCTTTATGAATGGCGTTTTAAAATCTGGCCCTGCAAAGTGGGGAAGGAACCAGCAGCAGACTGTACGTACTATGATAAAGTTACAAGTTATTTAAAACTAAGCTTTATTCAACATAAAAACTAATGTGATTATAACGTCTACTATTTTTCAGTTGGAAGAGTGTGGTGAGGGGCCTAGCGTTCCCAGACTGGAAGCTGAAATCCTCCTTGTTCCTCTTTTATGTAAGGAATACTTATCTGTGGTCTATCTGTATGTGTTGTTTGTTTACTTATTTGTTTTTTAAATTTAGACCGTGTAAACATCAGCCCTAGAGGGTATACATGGGGGTGACACCTTTTTTTTTTGGCTCTCATCATTAGAGCATTAACATTAAAGTCAAATCTTGTGTTATGGAGCTTTCTGCAAACTGTGTTAATAAATTATGCCAAGTCAGAAAGCAGGCGTATATGCACGAACGTAAAACTAAATGCTGTTCTCTCTGCATATATAGACTTGCCCAGTGTCTGCTCTCACAAACGAGAGACCCTATTTGTTCGAAGCATGCAGAGGCATGAGCTCAGAACAAAGCGGATCCAGTATTTCAGGTGACTTCATAGACCCCACCCCATTTCCACCCAAAAAACAAACAAAGAACGGTGAGAATTCTTTTTTTTTCTTTTGCTTCAGGCGAGGTGTATGTCAACTCTTCTAACACTCCTAAAATCATATATAAAAGGGAGGCTCAGGGGTGCAGAGTAGAAAGCTGGATCTCCAGAGGGAATCATTTTCTTTTAAGCATCAGTGTGTGTACCTGCTCATTATTGGCAAGGCTTGATTCCACCCTGGAAGAAGATGATAAATTGTCCGTCTTTGGGGGGTGCATTCACTCATTGAAGCCTCCAGGGGATAGCTTAGAGCCCTGGATGAGGTCATCCACTAAATGGGCCCTGGGGGGGGCCTCACTAATTAATGCACAGCCCCCAAGTGAACAGTTAATTCACTCACCCCTCCCTGAGGAGCTACACCCAGTGTTTCCTTTCCTCTCTGGAACCAAGATAGCTGAGATGTCTGCTCTTTTTAACCTGTTCCGCCCTAGGACCTGGAGTTTCAGTTGAATTAGATCTTCCATGTGCTGTACTCCCCTCACTTCCTGCCTCTTCCTGGCTGTCCTCGCCTTCTCCTGCCTTTGCAGTTTCCTTCCACGTGGACACACGTTCCGCACTCTCTCACTACCCCTTGTCTCTTTTTCTCTCTAGAAAATGATCCCAGGACCAAAATGCAGCTCATCGGAGTCCTGATCCATATATTTTTTGGAGTCCAAGTTGGGGGAGAACAATTGACCTAAGCTCTCTGGGGAAAAGCACACCTAAGCATCTTTGGCATCTGAAGGTGATAAAACTTGTAACTAAGATATTACAGGGTCAAATATGGTCTGAGGTTTAGTGTGTCAGTAACTGTTTTGGCAAAAGGAGCCAAAAGAACACGTGAGGTTTACAGATACTTTCAGGCTGAATGGTGGTGTTCAGCTGATTAAAATTACGAATTTAAATAGTAAAATGTCTCTGTGATTTAGTTAGAGAATCACTCCTAGCTCGTTCATGTTGGGGGCAGCTTGCCATTTTCCATGTGATCTGCAAGTTGCCTCAAAAAGTATAACTATTTTGTGAATAGGACAGGAGGAGAAAATCTCCCAATTGGCACATTCTCAATTAGGGTCAAGGAACAAAGCCAGCTTAACTAGAGAGGAAATAAAAGGCAAACAATAGGAGTTTGCCTGCACTGTCACCACTTATAGAGAGGTGCCTCTCTGGACCTGCCTGGGAAGTCACTCTCAGGTTAAGGAAGGGTCGCAGTGACAAAAGTTCGGACCATCTAATTGTATTACCCCAAACTAACCTTCCTATATATAGTAAAAACAGTCTGAAGATGTTTTATTAAGAACATGCCTGGATTTGAAAGATTAAGGAAAATGGAATTATGAATTAAATAATAACCAGAACAGCTTGGGTTCCCCTTGTGTTTTTCACTTTCCTGCTATTGTTTTGAATGTGGCTGTGAGACAAAGAGCTGCTTAGGTCAAGGACTATAAATTACAGTTCTCATACAATAGTCATCCACTAAAATGATTTCAAAGCTTGATCAAAGTACTTCAAAAAGACTTTTAAAACTTTTCCACAATGCAGGGGGAGGGGAAACGCTCATTTGATGCCTTAATTTGCTTCAGTCAGTCTAGCAGAGTTGCATCTTGGCGTCATACCTACTTTATATAAAATCCCACTCATTAGTTAAAGAAACCCAACTTGTTCTTATTGTTGTCTCACGTACAAGTAAAAAGGATTTAAGTTTCCATCTGGTTAACTAGCACAACTAAACCTTCGGAGACACTTGTAAGGAAAAGATGCACATAATCCTGCTTTAAAATAAGCATAACTTGACAATATTTAATCGTGATATGCAAGGTATTTAAGACTAACTCCCTGTCTTAGAATAAAGTGGATATCAGTGGATTTAGTTGTCATCTTAATAATAGTCGTGATAATAGATAGATTTCATTTTTCATCTCTTTTCCCTCAACATGCATGTACCTGGAGCTGTCTCATGTTATAAGCAAGGATGATGGGAGGTACCCTAGTGGTAGATAAGCTAAGCAGATTCTAGGCCCAGCCATACATGAAGACAGTGTGGGATTGCTGCAACAATGCTTCTATGTCAGGTAATTTTTATTTTTTAAAAGGAAGGTCATTTGGAAATGCTGACATGAGATATAACCAAGTCAATTAAGTGATAACAATGGAAGTTCAGAGTTTAATTGAGGCCTGAACATGAAGCCACCAACCGTTAACCTAAAGCAGTGAATTCCCCTGGAAACACCCTCCGTTAAAAGCATTTCTAGAATAAATAGCACTTTTTTCTTAAAAAAAAAAAAAATGCCTTTGTCATTTTTATATTCAACACAGATACAATCCGAAATTACAATTGAATGTATCTATAGGAGACTTTTTTTTTTTTTTTTAACGGTACGCGGGCCTCTCACTGTTGTGGCCTCTCCCGTTGCCGAGCACAGGCTCTGGACACGCAGGCTCAGCGGCCATGGCTCACGGGCCCAGCCGCTCCGCGGCATGTGGAATCTTCGCGGACTGGGGCACGAACCCGTGTCCCCTGCATAGGCAGGCGGACTCTCAACCACTGCGCCACCAGGGAAGCCCAGGAGACTCTATCTTTTAATTTTAATTGAAATTTCTTTTATAGGGCAAATCAAAATTTACATAATCCAAACGACCTCTGTAGGAAACCATAGTTTTGTAAGTAAACCGAAAGTTGTAAACAAGGGCCTTTTATTTGATTGTGCCACATTTATCTCAATTGTTGACATACTTCTTTCTGTAGTTGTTTAATGGCAAGATTTCTGACTCGCTTGTAAGCTCCATAGAGTAGGAACTATATCTTGTTCCCCGCTCTAACCCCTAATAGCTAACAGAGTTCCTGGCACAGAGCAGGTGTTCAATAAATGTTGAATGCACAAATGAATGACTGTTACATTTATATTAAATATGTTCTCACTTGCTTGCATTAAAGAAATAATTGGGCCTTTTTAATTTTAACTTTCTCATTTTCTTCAGCTGAAAACTGGGTGTATGTATTGGAACCGGAGAAAAGCATCATATATTTTGGTGTTAATTAGAGAATTACTTACTTTAGAAACCCTCAAAACCTAAAGTACAGCAGTTTCATCAACCAGACTATTTGATACTTAGTCTTAAGGGGAATTCATGTTCTTTCATTGCATTTGCCTTAAATTTAGCCTTAGTACCTTATTGTTTATCCAGTATATTGCTAAATTAACTCAAACATTTTAAAATCTTATCTTTGTTTCTCTTTAAAAAAAAAAGGCTTAAGGCTTATCTTTATCTTTATATTTCTATTTAAGAAACAGTTTACCCTAAAATCAAGTCAGGGCCCCAAATAAAATATGTTTTGTACACAGGTTTGGGGATATTCAGTGGAATTATTAGATTAACTGCAAATGGTGCTTTTAATTGCTCACTTTTATAATGCTGAGTTGATATCAGAGTGCTTCCTGGCCATAGAAGTGTCTGCTGGCTCAGGAGAGAAGGGTTCTTTGGTCATTTGCCAACAGGATCTGACTTGGGAGAGACACTGTCCATGAACTGCTCAGGGGGCATTTCCCTGTTAGTCATTAATTCAGAGTATATTATCAAAGGCATTTGGCATATTTCCTCATATTTTGAAAACTTATAACACAAAAGGAACTGGAATTTCCATGTTTCTCCTTTGCTCTCCCAGGACTTAATTTGTTGGGGCCGTTTTGGTGTGTGATTCCTTCTGTGAGTGTCTGGAGAGAACTGAAGCCCAGGACAGACGTCACTGTGATTGGGTCCTCTTTGGCTCTGTGGGATGTTTCCATCTTGTATTTCTAGCATTTAGACTCTTCAAGACACAAGTATTTATAGAGTTCCTAATGTGTGTTTAGAAGTGTTTGAGGTGCTGTGAGAAATTCAAAAATGTGCAATAAATGGTCTTTTTTTTTTTTTTTAAGATTTAATTTATTTTTGGCTGCGTTGGGTCTTCGTTCCTGCATGCAGGCTTTCTCTAGTTGTGGCGAGCGGGGGCTACTCTTCGTTGCGGTGTGCAGGCTTCTCATTGCGGTGGCTTCTCTTGTTGTGGAGCACGGGCTCTAGGCACGCGGGCTTCAGTAGTTGTGGCACGTGGGCTCAGTAGTTGTGGCTGGCGGGCTCTAGAGCACAGGCTCAGTAGTTGTGGCGCACGGGCTTAGTTGCTCCGTGGCATGTGGGATCTTCCCAGACCAGGGCTCGAACCCATGTCCCCTCCATTGGCAGGTGGATTCTTATCCACTGTGCCACCAGGGAAGTCCCAAATGGTCATTTTTTTTAAAAATAAATCATTACTTGTCAAAATGAAAACAAAAGATTTGAAATTTTCAGGGAGGACAGTTACAGGGTAATAAGGAAAGAGGCAAACCTATGGGGCTTTTAATAAGGTATTTTACTTCTAGACTTCAGGCAGCAAATAGTTTTCTATTTGCTTGTGGTAGCTGCATCCACTGCTATAGAGAAGGATTCTGAGGCCGAGTTCAGCTCAGCGGGAAATAGGGTTGTGATCAATTATGGGCACTAATCTTTGGAGTGGGCAGTGATCACATAGATGCCACATAGTTTCAATTCCCACCCTAGGTCATTCATGTTTAGTGCAAGTATAAGTACATTCTAAGCATTTGGAACAGAACTCATAATCTTGTTCATGGGCCTGAGTAATAAAATAAGCAGTAACATTTTTCACTGGTTCTATAACATCAAGTGAAATAACATCTGTCCATGGCTGAGATCTGTTTAGTAATTCATATAAGCAAAATATTTCAATAGAAATATGATTTTAAAACTCAAGATAAACACTTTAGAAGGCCACAGATAATTATTGCTCTCAGTAAAGTAAACGCCTACAAGTTACATGACATTATTGATGAAAAACATTGGGTTTCGGGCTTCCCTGGTGGCACAGTGGTTGAGAGTCCGCCTGCCGATGCAGGGGACACGGGTTCGTGCCCCAGTCCGGGAAGATCCCACATGCCGCGGAGTGGCTGGGCCCGCGAGCCATGGCCGCTGAGCCTGCACATCCGGAGCCTGTGCTCCACAACGGGAGAGGCCACAACAGTGAAAGGCCTGCATACCGCAAAAAAAAACACTGGGTTTCTATACTTTGGGCTCTGCGTGAGGATTGTGAGATTTGAGGATTGTCTCCTATTAGATGGTCTTACATACTCATTAGTTTTTTAGTTTTCTTGTTTGTTTGTTTTCCTGGTAAAAACAGGCTTGGGGTTTCAAGGTTAGCTGCAGACTGCACCTTCCTTCTCTTTCATGGTCTTTGTATCATCTGGGTATCAATTTCCTACTTAGTGCAGGGCATTTTTATAAAGCAGTTATTGTATACTTGTTATATTTGTTTTAAAATATGCTCCCAAAAAGAAATCTTAAAATATTTTCAAGGATGAAAGAGATAGGTATGCTGTACGTGGTAATGGAGGTTTTGTTAATATACTTACCATTAAGCCATAAATAATTTTCCTAAAACCTTTCAATTGAATCAGCTCATTAATTCTGTCAGCTAAAATAGTGACAGTTGTTGCACATGGAAAATTAGTAGGTAAAAATCTAAAAATATTTTAGATTGCTAATTTGCTAATTAGCTTGCTAATTTGAATAGGAGGATCCATCTTGGTTTTCCAAGTTACAATTTTTTAAATAGGATTTTGTGGTAAATGAAAAAAAAAAAGCAATCCAAACTAACAGAGGGTAATTGAAAAGCAGAACAACGAACGAGATGGCAAAGTGGACATAAGTGCATTGCATGTAAATGTAAAACTCGGTCTTTTGGTAAATTATTTTCATCTTACTTGCTTCCCCACTATCCTTGAAAGTGTTTCCCAATGACAAAGGGGTTAAAAACAGCAGCAGCAGCTTGGGGGCATGGAGTGAGCAAAGAAACTCATGTGAGAATTGAATTGCTTTTTCAGTTGGTTCCTTGACAATTCCCTAAGAGGTGTGTGGAAAGTAAAACTGAACCATTAGCAAAGATGAGATAAGTTTGACTCATAGACTTTGAGAATTTTAGAATTGGAAGGGACCAGAGACCTCATTGTACAGGTGAAAAAACTGAAGTCTGGAGAGGTCAAGCGACTCGTCCAAGGTCACAGAGCTAGCTAATTGGAGGCAGGACTAGAATCTGTCCCTCCTAGCCTCCTGTCCACTGTCCTTTCCACCATGGGGTTAATAATTTATTCTGGAAGGAATTTCCAATATCTAAGTTATGTTTAGTATTTACAAAGTAAAGAATCATGGTATATTTTTAAATAAACATTCTGAACCTTACTGTTTTTGCCCTGTCCCTGATTCCCTAATCTCTGTAGTAGAAATCAGCTCTTGCTTTGACAGAAATAATTCCCATTTTATTTGCACTTTAGTAAACTAAAATCCTTATCATTTGGTGGCATTCAGTTTCTTTTTCTTTTTCGTTTTTTTTTTTGGCCATGCTGCACAGCTTACGGGATCTTCGTTCCCTGACCAGGGATCGAACCTGAGCCCCTCGGCAGTGAAAGCGCAGAGTCCTAACCACTGGATCACTAGGGAATTCCCCGCACTGAGTTTCTATACATTGCCATTTAGCCTAAGGATTTGCCACTAAGAATGATTTTGGAAACAGTTTTAGGACATTTTTCCTCTGGCTGATTTACATTTTCATTTTATTTTTCTTCTGTTAAAAAAAAAATCACAGATGTTATTTTATCATCTTCTGTTCCTATAACTAATATTTGAATGAATAGTAAATCATGAATTTTTCTGATCATTACCAATAATGATTAGTATATCATGTTCTAGAACTGTACCCAGTAGAACCTTGTGACTTACGCTTTGACAACAGGTTGGAATCCCTGCTTCTCCACTTACAAGTAACTGAGCTGTAAAATCTTCCATTTCTTCAACTGTAAAATCAAACTACCTATCACATAGGACCATTGTGAGGATTAAATAAGATTAGTACCTAATATATCATACATCAGAGCTCTAACAAAACTGGTACCATACAGTTGTATTATACATGATATAGTTAATAATATTACTACCATAGAATGATCCATCTAATAAATGATATGCACCATTAAAAATCTGTGTTTTCTCTGTTAATACAGAAATCAGTATAAGGTGGATACCTTGGCTTTTATTGCTTTTCTAAAACTCATTTTGTATGTTCTTGGATTGGAAGAATCAACATTGTGAAAATGACTCTACTACCCAAAGCAATCTACAGATTCAATGCAATCCCTATCAAACTACCACTGGCAGTTTTCACAGAACTAGAACAAAAAATTTCACAATTTGTATGGAAACACAAAAGACCCCGAATAGCCAAAGCAATCTTGAGAACGAAAAACGGAGCTGGAGGAATCAGGCTCCCTGACTTCAGACTATACTACAAAGCTACAGTAATCAAGACAGTATGGTACTGGCACAAAAACAGAAATATAGATCAATGGAACAGGATAGAAAGCCCAGAGATAAACCCACGCACATATGGTCACCTTATCTTTGATAAAGGAGGCAGGAATGTACAGTGGAGAAAGGACAGCCTCTTCAATAAGTGGTGCTGGGAAAACTGGACAGGTACATGTAAAAGTATGAGATTAGATCACTCCCTAACACCGTACACAAAAATAAGCTCAAAATGGATTAAAGACCTAAATGTAAGGCCAGAAACTATCAAACTCTTAGAGGAAAACATAGGCAGAACACTCTATGACATAAATCACATCAAGATCCTTTTTGACCCACCTCCTAGAGAAATGGAAATAAAAACAAAAATAAACAAATGGGACCTAATGAAACTTCAAAACTTTTGCACAGCAAAGGAAACCATAAGCAAGACCAAAAGACAACCCTCAGAATGGGAGAAAATATTTGCAAATGAAGCAACTGACAAAGGATTAATTTCCAAAATTCACAAGCAGCTCATGCAGCTCAATAACAAAAAAACAAACAACCCAATCCAAAAATGGGCAGAAGACCTAAATAGACATTTCTCCAAAGAAGATATACAGACTGCCAACAAACACATGAAAGAATGCTCAACATCATTAATCATTAGAGAAATGCAAATCAAAACTACAATGAGATATCATCTCACACCAGTCAGAATGGCCATCATCAAAAAATCTAGAAACAATAAATGCTGGAGAGGGTGTGGAGAAAAGGGAACACTCTTGCACTGCTGGTGGGAATGTGAATTGGTACAGCCACTATGGAGAACAGTATGGAGGTTCCCTAAAAAAACTACAAATAGAACTACCATATGACCCAGCAATCCCACTACTGGGCATATACCCTGAGAAAACCATAATTCAAAAAGAGTCATGTACCAAAATGTTCATTGCAGCTCTATTTACAATAGCCCGGAGATGGAAACAACCTAAGTGCCCATCATCGGATGAATGGATAAAGAAGATGTGCCACATGTATACAATGGAATATTACTCAGCCATAAAAAGAAACAAAATTGAGCTATTTGTAATGAGGTGGATAGACCTAGAGTCTGTCATACAGAGTGAAGTAAGTCAGAAAGAGAAAGACAAATCCCGCCTGCTAACACATATATATGGAATTGAAGAAAAAAAAAATGTCATGAAGAACCTAGGGGTAAGACAGGAATAAAGACACAAACCTACTAGAAGACGGACTTGAGGAAATGGGGAGGGGGAAGGGTGAGCTGTGACAAAGCGAGAGAGAGGCATGGACATATATACACTACCAAACGTAAGGCAGATAGCTAGTGGGAAGCAGCTGCATAGCACAGGGAGATCAGCTCGGTGCTTTGTGACCGCATGGAGGGATGGGATAGGGAGGGTGGGAGGGAGACAGACGCAAGAGGGAAGAGATATGGGAACATATGTATATGTATAGCTGATTCACTTTGTTATAAAGCAGAAACTAACACACCATTGTAAAGCAATTATACGCCAATAAAGATGTTAAAAAAAAAAAGTATAAACCATTTTTCCTAAAGTTCAGGGACAGGCAGTGGGCATATTTAGTTGACTGTTTTTGCAGATGGATGTCTCGCTTAACATTCCTCTGCTCCAGAGGAGCTCAGAGGCAGTCCACGTTATTTTGTGTTTTTTTCTTTTTCTTTTTCTTTTTTTTTCCTGAACATCTTTATTGGAGTATAATTCCTTTACAAATGTTGTGTTAGTTTCTGCGGTATAACAAAGGCCCATGTTTCTTTTGATAGTTACCGTAGCCTTTGCCATAAATACGACTTTGGAGACAGCACAACGCAGGGACCAGCCAGCACTTCCAGGTCCAGTTGAAGGCCCAAACCAGCAGTGCTCCAGATGAGCCCCGGAAAGTGCACTTTATAGAAAAAGTTTCTGTAAAGGGATTAAAATACCTTCTCCAGGCTACTGTTAGTTCAGTGAAAGAAAGCATAAAATGCTGTTTGAATTTGATCTCTGAAAAAACAAAAAAAGCAAAGCAAAAAGGAATTTGGGGAAATGACTGGTTTGTTCCTGGATTCTTCCTCTGATTGATGCTCGTGACCCTATTGGAGGCAGCTTTGTAAAAGACCCGACTCTGGCTAGCACACCACCCCTAAAGGTAAACCTAATCAGATCACAGGCAAGCTGAACAATTTTCCAACAACTGAACGAGCACCGATGCGCCCCTCTCTGAACACAAGCCAGTCTTCAATGCCTGTGCTCCGCAGCAAGAGAAGCCCCCACAGTGAGAAGCCCGCGCTCCACAACGAAGAGCAGCCCCCGCTCGCCGCAACTAGAGAAAGCCCGCACGCAGCAACGAAGACCCAACGCAGCCAAAACTAACTAACTAAATAAATTTATTTATTTAAAAAAAAAATCCAGGCAGATTCTGGATCCAATTCTCCTTGGCAGTAGAGATCACTGTAACAGTCACAACGGGCATGGGAAGTGTGGCTGCTTTCATCGAGGAGCTTGGGATCATTTTGCAAACAATTAACTACGCTTCACAGCATCCCTGCCAGGTGAAGAAGTGCTCCTGTGTCTGCGGACAGAGGAGTTAACCAGTTGGACTATGAGTTTTGTAGAAGTTATTTATTTACTTAACAACAATAAAGGAAACTTGGGAAAAATGCTTATCCTAAAGAGGATGATTTCTTTCTCCATACTCTGTTTTCTGAAAACTGAAATACAATTTTAAAAATAAATATTAAAATGTTTAAACGCATACCAATCATGAAAATTAAATTGTAGTGTCATTTGCCCAGACTAACCTGTGATCAACACCCAGAGAATGTCTTTTCATAGTTGGTTAGTAGCATCTCATGAAACGCTGGCAGAGTAGATACCAAGCCATGCATGTCAGGGGCTCCTTCCACCCCTCCAACCTCAACTGTGGAGTAAGAGCAACTGAAAGGAAACTGACGGTGTGCACTGTAAACTTTCATGGTGCCCTCAGTGTCCGCTACTCTTGCTGATGCGTTGCATAAGTTATGAAAGGGAGACTTGAAGAGCAAAAATGCTATCATCCCTTTTTACTCACAAACAGTAGAAGTTCGGCGGAACAGAAGTAACAGCCCTTGAGAATAACTTTGCAATGGGCCCATTTTAGCGCAGCAGGCTGTGTGGTCTAAAGATAATCTAGACGCCTTCATTAACTGAACTTGAAAATTTCAAATGAATTTGCATCGGACTCAACCTGGCATCATATCTTGTTAAAAACATGAAGACTGATACAAACTGTCCTGAAATGGCTTGATCTGGTTATTGCCTAAAATTGATCTATGTTTGCAACTCTTTGAAGTCAAATTAACACAGAATCACCAAAATAGTCACTTCATTCATTCTAACTAGCACATAAGCATTGGTTGATATAGCTGGAGATATGATGAAGAAGGGTATCTATAGGAACCATAACTCCCCATGTGCTGGAGGCTCACCAAAGACAGTCTGATTGACCCTCCCCATCTTGGGTGGGGAGTCCAATGTTACCACCTAGTATGATTCTGGGATCAATTCCAAAGCAGCCAATAGGCTCTCGGAATGAAAATCCATATAGGGAGTGATCTGTTCCTGGGTGCCTATAGGAGAGAGAAGGGCTATGCAGCAAACAAAATTTATTGCCTACCCACAGACACATACACACACGCACTCCTTTATCTTTTCTAGCAAAATACAATTTTTATCAAGAACTGGAGGAAGATGCTTTATCCCAACACATGGTGAACTGGTCCAATAATGAGCATGCAACACCATTGTAACCAGTGAGCAGTGAGGAAACATGTACTGTGAGGCTTCAGAGAAAACTTTTCTTCCCTGATAAAAGGAAAGCCCATTTTCTGCCATCACTTTCCTTTTGGTATAAGGGTGGGATGGTTGGAGCTTCAGTAGCCATCTTGTGACTGTGAGCAAAAGGCTAAGAAACCACCAGAGACAGAAGTAATGGAGCCATTGAGTCTGGGTCACTGCCAAAGTCCTCTTGTTTCAACAATCACCCCTTAGGTGTTCTGTCACTTTCACCCAAAAGCATTCCTAACTGACAGAGGGATCTTTTGAATTCCTAGAACAGGATTCTTGGTGATTTCTTATATGCACAGTGGGAGGATCTGAATGAAATACCTAACAAAGTTACTGGTTGCTCAAGACATACCCAGAAACACTGATCCCTAAGCAATATGAAACTCTAAGAGGGCTAGGATGGAAGCTACTTGCCCTCAGAGAGGAGATGAACCCAGCAATTTATTCTGCAGCACCCCCATCAAATTCATTATTTTGTAGAACTCTGAAAATATGTCAGGTGTCTATGCCAGAACTTAAATCTCCAGGAACATCATTGTCAATACCTGAGATCACGATGGAAACCGTTATAGAGAGCAGAGGGCCCCCGTAGAGAACTGTGGGTAGAAACTTAGCCAGATATACAATCATTTGGGGATAACCTTTCCCATCTCCCTCTCCATTCCACACCCCCATAAAACAATAGCATTTTCACTGGATTATTCAACTGAACATCTTAGCCAAATTTCTCTTTCTGTCTTTGCCAGCACATCTAAAATGTTTATAATGACAAGGATTGCACCTACTGTGCAACACACATCTAATTAATCTAATTAATACACATCTAATTCAAACAGGTATGATTACCTACAAAAGAGGAGGTACAGCCTAGTCATGAAGCCTAGCAGCACCAGCACCAGATGCCTGGGTTCCAATCAGAACCAAGTCTCATGAACCTTCTGAATCAGCAAATTCCTTAGGCTCCTGGTACCCCGATTGCCTCATCTGTAACAATGGTGGTAATAAGTTCCTTCTGCATATGAGTTGTAAAAAGTTAAAGCATTATATATATGTCAAGTACTTATAACAGATCTTGGCTCCTAGCATATACTCAATAAATGTTAGCTATCATTATTACCCCTTTTCTAGATGAGGTCGTTGAGGCTCGCAGAAGTTAAGTAACTAGTTCAAGGTTTTCCAGCAAGTAAGTAATAAGGCTGTCTCAAAATGTCTAATTTAAATAAGGTGGTTATAATTTATCTTTTATGTTATTTTTGGAAATATGATAAACATTGCTAGCACTCACCAATATTCTCCTTGACCTCCTGAATGTACAGGAGACTACACTTTCCAGCCCCTTCGTGATTACACAGGGCCAATTCTGGCTAATGAAGTGTGAGTGGATAAGACCTCTGTCAGTGAGGCAGTGAAAAGCCTGCAGGATTCTCCATTCTCTCTCTTCCCCTAATGTACCACCCAACCAAATTTGAGTCTCTACCCTCGTGAGCTCTGAGAGATTAAATAGAGCAACCTACACACCAGCACCACCACCACCACCCAATAGGGGCCAGAAGTAAACTTTTATGTGTTTATCTACTAAGGTTTGGGGGTTGTTACCACAGTATCATCCTAGCCTATCTCAATAAGTAGAGTAAAATTTCCAAATATTGTAAAAAAAAAAAAGAAAAGAAAAAGAGTATTGACTTAATATTCTATTTAATTAACGTTATCCCAGTGGCTCACTGGCAATCCCTCTTGGTAATTTTTTTTTTTTTGGTTCTTCTGACATTATAACAGTGTTATAATGAGCCATAAGGAAAAGTTCATGAACATTGTTCTATAGCTTAATTTTCTGTTGCATGTAGTAATCATGCGGCAAACCTATAGGATAAAAAATTATGAGTGTTGGGCTGCCCTAGTGGTGCAGTGGTTGAGAGTCCGCCTGCCGATGCAGGGGACACGGGCTCGTGTCCCGGTCCGGAAAGATCCCACATGCTGTGGAGTGGCTGGGCCCGTGAGCCATGGCCACTGAGCCTGCGCGTCTGGAGCCTGTGCTCCGCAACGGGAGAGGCCACAACAGTGAGAGGCCGCGTACCGCAAAAAAAAAAAAAAAAAATTATGAATGTTGTAACTAACATAGTTCATAATTTTAGCCTTAATGTTATTGCTGCTTCGCATTTTTTTAGGATATCAGAGAAAAATCTATTATAAAAATTATCATGGCCTTTTGGGTTTTTGAAAGGCATTTTAGCTAACCCTGCATGTAAGCAATCTTCAAGTAGGCATAAACAAATTGGTTTTCTTTCTCCCAGACCTAGAACATACAAATTTGAATCTTAAAAATCGATTAATCTCCTAAAGACATGGTTAAGAAAATGAACATAATGAGCATAAAACACAGACTGGGATAAAATATTTGTGAATCCTATCTAATAAGAACTTGTATCCAGAATATTTTTAAAACTCTGAAAACAATAATAAAAAAACAAACAACTCAATTAAAAAAAAATCAGGAAAATATGTGAACAGTCATTTCACCAATGAAGGACTATGCCATGCGAGCACATGAAAAGATGTTCAGCATCATTAATCATTAGGAAAATACAAATGAAAATCACAATGATACACCACTACACACCTACTGAAATAGCTCAAGTTAAAAAATTGACATTACCAAATGTTGAGAGAAGATGTGGAGCAACTGAAACTCTCACACATTGCTTGCTGGTGGAAATGCAAAATGGTATAGCCTCTTGGTTAAAAAACTTGGCAGTTCTTATAACATTAAATACATTCCATATAACCCAGCAATTTACCCAAGGGAAATGAAATGTTTTCATTTAAAAAACCTCTCCAGGGCTTCCCTGGTGGCGCAGTGGTTGAGAGTCCGCCTGCCGATGCAGGGGACACGGGTTTGTGCCCCGGTCTGGGAAGATCCTACATGCCGCGGAGCAGCTGGGCCCGTGAGCCGTGGCCGCTGAGCCTGCGCGTCCGGAGCCTGTTGCTCTGCAACGGGAGAGGCCACAACAGTGAGAGGCCCGCGTACCGCAAAAAAAAAAAACAAAAAAAAACCTCTCCAGGAACAGTTACAGTAATGGTATTTATAATTGCCAAAAGCTGGCAACAAGCCAAATGTCCACCAACTTATGAATAGGTAAACAAAGTGCGGTACATCCATACAATGGAATACTGATCAGCAATAAATAGGAACCAACAAAAGATACTCACCACACATTAAAAAATTTCAAAAGAGTAATGCTGAGTAAAGAAGCCAGACTTAAAGCACTATATACTGTATGTGCCATTTTTATAATATTCTAGAAAAGTCAAAACTATAGGGACAGAAATCAAAGAAGTGATTGCCAGGGATTAAAGTAGAGGGGAGGAAATTGACTATCTCTGTCTTAATCCTGGTGGTTGCACACTGTATACATTTGTCAAAAATCATAGAACTCTGCACCAAAAAACTCTGTAAATTATACCTCAATAAACAACAAAAGCATATACATTTTTTTAAATGGATAATAATTTCAAATGAGTTTGTTCTTCAAATGTTGGTAATGTTTTGACAGTTTATAAGTTAAACTTTTCCCCGATTCAATTTACTATCTATAAAATAATAATATATTAACTTATCTATATTAACTCTGCTTGAAATATGTATATGTTGTTTAAAGTCAAAATTTAGAAGAGTAAATCATATTCAAGCAAAAAGGAAAAATATATCTTGCTTTACTGCCTTGGACAAAATATTCATTCAACACAACTCAACAAATATTTATTTAGCATATATTGTTTCAGTATCTGTAAAACAGGCAGCTTTGCAAATTTTAAAGGCCCCTAATAACCATATTATGTCCCCAAATCTCCATTACTTCAAAGCATGTTAGAAAAGGCCTTGATGATATTGTTTATGTACAGAATCCCATTTCTATCTTAGAATAACACCTGGTTTGTAATAAGCGAATATTGTGTTTGTTATTTTATTATTTAAATTTCTTCCACTCACCACTATTATGCAAATGTAGTAATATCTGTGGTAGTTGCCTTTGTTAATTGCCTACCCACCAGACAGTCACCACACCACCAACCCCAGCATTACTTTTGCTTGTGTCCACTGTTCCCTAGGCTGTATACTTCCTCAGAGGAAGAGAACCCCAGCCGCAACCCTAAGAGGCACATCATGATTGCTCTAAGCCACTCACAGCACCTCCCTTCTGTTACCAGTGACTGGTATAGGCATAGACATATGATGCAATTGGACCAAAAACAGTTGAGAGAAAGTCTGCTGAAAGGCTTCTGGAAAAGGCCTTCTTTGCTGATCAAGAATCACAAAAGAAACAGTCCCTCTTCTGCTGGTTGTAGTTGTATCTGAATGGGATGCATGAACTGCTGTGGCCATCTGGCAACCAGGAGCAGTGCTAGACTGCAGACAAGCCAGCTCCCTGAGGATGAGGAGGCAGAAACATGGGAAAAGCCTGACTGAGGACGTTACTGAGTCCCTGAATTGGAACTGCCACATCTCCTGTTATCTCAGTAATAAATTTTCTTTACTCTTTAAGCCAGTCAAGTCAAGCTTTTCTGTATTTGGAGCCAAGAATGCCATAAGCAAATACACTGTTACTTACAGCAAACATACTGTTTCCCATTGCGGTGGGGAAGGGAAGCTGAGATCACAGAAAAGGAAGCAGGACATCCCCCATTTATTTTTTGGATCTTGAGGATATAGAATTGTATTTATTTTAGTGATTAAAAATATGGATAAAATACTAATCTTAAATGCTGATAAAAGAGGAAACTGGACATGGGATAAATGGATACTCTGTACTATCTTCACAATTTTTCTATAAATCTAAAACTATTAGAAAATAAAGTTCATTTGAAAATAGGGATAAAAATAACAGTAGATAAAACAAACAAAGTGAGCCTTTAAAAGTGAAATTACTTTGAATAGTGGCTCTTCACAGGTGATCAACTTTTATGGCAAAACCTCTTCACTTCTACAGTTATTTCCATGCATCTTCCTACAGAGTGAAGGCACTTCCTGAAAATGCGTAAAGGAACAGGAATTACTGTGTCTATTATTGATAGATAACAGCCACACTAGAGGCGTGAAGTGACCTGCTGGAGGTCACACACTAACAAGGGACAAAGCCAAGAACAGACCTTGCCTCCCATGAAGGCAGCTTTGCTTTTTCTTCTCTTCCTCTACTTGAATGGCAAGACCCACTTCCAGAAACTTATGGAAAAAGGAAATTTTCAATTTGGAGAAAACTATTCAGACAATCTGCACACAGAGTGATAATTCAAATGCTATGAGGTGAAGAATATAATTTTTTTCTTTTAATTTTAAAAAGAACATAACTGGAAAAACAATTCATTGAGCAAATTGCTATCCCAAACACCCCAAAACACCTTGACTTTCACCAAACTTTAGCAACTTACAGGACAATTCAATAAGAAGAAGATGCCCTTTATACTCCTCTATTTCTTTAACAAAGCTAATCATATTTATTAGAATAAATTTATAAACAATGGGCAAAATACATATGTCTCTTTCAACTAGTCTCTTCAATATAAAACATTCTTGTTCTGAAAGCCAAATTTCTCTACATAACTTATAAGTAAGGCAAAGTATGAGCTGAACATTATCCAGTGGAAGTATATCTGAATCACTGATAGATTGTATGAAAACCTTGCCTAGTGTCATACTGGAAAACCAAAGCTCTGAAACGTACATAATATTGTAAATCAATCATATATCAATTTAAAAAAAGAAAACCAAGGCTCCTTTAAGAAAAAAAAAAAAAAAAGCAAAGGCTATTATATCCAGCAGGAGGGTATGAAGAAAATTAAGTCTGTAATATTAATAACTTCAGTCAACAAAAAAAGTAGTAGAACATACCAGAGACTGTAGAGCATTCTCCCTGCTTTTCAAGGACAGACACCAGCAGCAAAACTGGTCTATTCCCCACAAAGTACATCAATGGAAGACTGATCAGTGACAGCGAAGAGAGGTTTGCTATTGACACAAGTCATGGCTCATGATTAGGCCAGTGGATTCAAGAGCAAGAGGCATTCATCCCAGAGGCTATGTAGGAAAAGTATATCAGAACCTCTATTTTCCAATTGCAACAAAGAAAAACTTAATTGTACTAATATTTAATATTGTTTACTAATTTTACCAATATTATTCAATATTTTACAATACAGATAAACAATATGTAAGTAAATATACAGAGTTTAAGAGTGTGTGTACAATTCTTTTCCCTGACAGCAGTATGTGATCAGTAACACCAAGGATCTACAGGTACCGCCTATGAGTGTCCACAGTCATTGAATACAAATTACACACTGATTTTGACATGTCTCTCCAAATATATTGATCTGTTACGCTTAAGTACTTCTAAGGGGCATACTTAATTTTCAAATGTTTGGTCTCAATCTGGCAGTAACAAATAGACTAGGCACAGTAGTCACGGAAAGCATTCAAAAATTGAAGTATGATGTGCCCTTTTACAAATGTCTAGGTTCTGCATTTGGAAAATTAACATACCACACCAGAGAAGAGTAGAAAGAAGCAGCTAACTAACTCAAATTGTTGAATTCACCACTTTTCAGTTCAGCCAGTCACACTGGGCATTATCCTATCCGCAGGTCAGTAGTGGCACATACTATATGCGGAAACAGAAAAGAAATAAATAAACCAATAAATGAACATGTTAATTTTCCATAGTGATAAGTGCTATGGAGAAAAGAGAATAGGGAGATGTAACAAAGAGCAACATGGTTGGGAGAGGGGGCATTTTAGATTATATGCCCAAGAAGTTGATTCAGCAAAGACCTGGATGAGAAGGGGCTGAGCATTCCATGCAAAGGGACAGCATGGGTGAAGCCCTAAAACAGGGAAGCCTGTTCTGTTTGAAAATGACAAATAGGCCTGTGGCCAGATATAGTGAGCAGGGAAGGAGAGCGAAGTACATGGACAGAGACAAGACTGTGTGGTGAGGTGTTCAGATTTCACTGAGTGCAATGGGAAGCCACTGGAAGATATTAAGCAAAGAAGTGACATGATCTGATTTACATTTTTAAAAGATTACTCTGGCTGTATGAGGCAAATAGATTTTAGGGGAAAAGAGAGGAAACAAAGATCAGGCAAGAAGCAGCATTATTCGCAATATTCAAAAGGCAGAAGCAACCCAAGTGTCCATGATGGATGAATGGATAAGCAGAATGTGATATATACATACAATGGATTCTTACTCAGCCTTACAAAGGAGGGAAATTCTCATCTGGATGAATCTTAAGGACATTATGCTAAGTGAAATAAGCCAGACACAAAAGGTGTTGTATGATTCCACTTATCTGAGGTACCTAGAATAGTCAAATTCATAGAAACAGAAAGTAGAATGGTGGCTACCAGGGCCTGTAGAAAGGGGAAATGGAAAGTTATTATTGAATGGGTACAGAAGTTCAGTATGGGAAGATGAAATATTTCTGGAGATGGATGACGGTGATGGTTTCACAGCAGTGTGAATGTACTTAATGCCACTTAAAAGTGGTTGAAATGGTGACTTTTAAGTATATTTACCACAATAAAAAAAATTAAGAGGTTACAGAATTATCCTTTCTCTAAGAGCTCCATGATGAACACCACCAAGATAAAGGCTCTGAGAAGTCCTATAATAAATAAATTTCTTTAACTGTTAAAAAAATAAATAAAAATAAAACAATGGCCCATGTCTGTGGGTCTCTTTCTGTTTTGTTAAAAAAAAAAATTAAGAGATTTAAAGAAAATAAAAAAGAAATGATGGTAGCTTGGACTAGAGTGGTAGAAGTGGATAGATAAGGGGAATAATTGGAGCTAGAACCCAGAGGATTTGTGGATAGATTGGACAAGCAAGGAGGAAGAAAGGTGAGGAGGAAAACAAACTCAAGAATGACTTCTAGGGACTTCTCTGGTGGTCCAGTGGTTAAGACTCCATGCTTCCACTGCAGGGGGCATGGGTTCAATCCCTGGACAGGGAACTAAGATCCCACATGCCATGTGGCATGGCCAAAAAGAAAAAAATAAAAAAAAGAATGACTTCTAGGTTTTTGACTTGATCTAGCGGCGGTACCATTCACAGAGCTGAGGAAGCTTGGGGCTCGAGATTATGGTGAACAACGGGATGGAGCAGAAATTTAGAATTCTGCTTTGGATATATTAGGTTTGAGATGCCTAGTAGAATACAACTAAGTGCAGGTGTAAAGTTGACAGTTGAACGTTATATCTGAAGGTGAAAGAGAAGACAGTGCTGGAGAGATGAATCTGGGGGTCATTAGTATATAAAGCCCTAAGCAGAGAGTGCAATTAGAGAAGTTGGCCATTATACTTGGCTCAAAAGTTTACAATATATTATATCACCCAAGAAAGTAGCATAGCTTTGAACATAAGATAATTAAATGATTTTTCTTTTTGTGAACAAGAGAAAGTTAAAGTGAGAAGAAAACAAAGTTTTTATGAAGCTCCTGAAAAATGCTCCAGGCTCCCCACTGGAGAGTTGTTATGTATAAATGCTTATGGTCTTTGAGGTCTCTTCCATCTCTTTTATATTTATCAGTACTGCCTTGTAATGAGAACTAACTTTATTATATAGATGTTAGCTTTCCAACTCATATGGAAGATGTCCGAAGGTAGAGAACATATGATAATTATTTGTATCACCCACTATAATTATTGCAATGCCCTGCACATAAAAGAAACCCAACAAACGTGTCAATTATTGGACTCACATCTTAAAGAGACCAGTAAGATCATTCAATAAAGGAAAATGGCAGGATAAAATGTGTCATTGACTCATAGGTGCAATTATTGAGCATCCTTTGGAGGAGTAGGGTCCTCCTTTTTTGCCTAAATTGCCTAGAAAAAAAGAGAAAATAGTCTAAATTATTCAAATGAGATAGCAGATTCAAAGGGTCAGCGCACTTCTTCACTGTCAACTGCATACATCTGGCACAATAGCAGCCTGAAAGGTTACTCATTAGTCAAGTTTTGATTTAATTTAAAAAATCTCTGGTTATTGGAAAGTGATGGGCAGGAAAACCTCTATGGATCAACACACTCTGCTACTTCACGGCAAGTCAAATTCCAAACAGGTCAACGACAGCACTCATCCCTCACACTCATTCACTCAACAAACATTCACCATGAGCCAGGTACACATCAGTGAGACTTACCCTCAGTTCTCAAGTAACTCCTAGTTATGTTCACAGTCTAGTTCCCTTGTGTGCAATGAGAAGAAGCAGAGATATTTTCAGGATCCCAATGCCTGTGGACGGTACATAGGGCAAAAGGAAGATTTCCTCCCAACCAGAATGTATTAAGTTGGGTTCTTTTAAATATTACATGATGTAAAATCAATTTCTAGGTAAACAATGTGTTACTAGATGACTAGAAGATTCTTCTCGTCTAAAGATCAGAGTGGTGACCGGATGTCAAAAGCAGCTGCTTTACCAATGGCATTGAAACATCTAGAGAAGGAAGCAGCCTTTCAGAAGGAGACTGGTCAGACTGGAAGTTGGAGAATGGGGAGTCAGAAGTAGAGAAGCTGGCAATGGGTGGCCAGCACTGCCATGGGCTAGAAGACCAGGTTCCCAGGCTATCAGCCCATCCAGTCTCTGTGGAGGAGGGTGCCTCAAGTTAGCAAGTCCTTTCAAATTTGACTCACACAGCTAATCTCTCACGTCCTGATTCCATATGTATTAGTGTCTTTCTCATTACAATTTGGATTCTCATTTAGATTTCTCTTTGCTTGTGAGAAAACCAACCTGTCTGGTCTTCTCATGATTATATTTTATATTTTAATTAAGTAAATCGGCATTCTGGTTTACATAGGCTCATGTGAGCTGGGTTCATGAAGTCTCTTCATAAGGAACAGATCCATCTCAGGGTGCTGAATACATCAGATTTCAGAGCCTGCACATCTGAGGGCTCTACTTTCAGTTCATCAAGGGAAGTGCCAGACTGGGAGGCTCTGTGGCAAGCAGCCAGCCAGCCTCCCCATGGGACACCCTAACTATGGCATCATTGCACTTTGAAGCCCCAACAGAACTCCCTGGAAGTTATGTGTGAATCTTACCATGCCCAATTAGTAATATTTCTTCACCTTGAACTCTTTATTCTTCAACAGGTTATTAGAGCTGTTGGGTTTTTGTTTTGTTTTGTTTTGTTTTGTCAGGTATGAATGAAGGAAAGTGGTCATAATTTTTGATTCACCTTGAGTTTTATTTCCTATGAATCAAGGAAGCATTTCATGCCTGACACACAGATCCTTAGGCCCAGGGTCCCGATTGCTACACATGCGCCTTTAAACTATTGAGAATCATCACTTTCACTCTAAGAACCTGGGAACAAATAACGAAACTTGGTGACATTCCCCCATGCACATGGTTAAAAACAGGAGTAGGCTATCTCTGTACCATAACTGAGAGGTCACGTAAACATGCTACAGCAGAAACAAACCAGCCTATACCTTTGGATTTGAAAGTGAGTTCTTCTAATGAGACCTGTCAGATACTTGTTAACTGCAACATAAATGCCTTTCGGCTGCTTTTTTTGCTCCTGATTAAAAAGAAAGCAAAACTGTAACACAATTCTTAAACAAAATTTAAACAGTATCATCATGGCTAATGCTTTTTTCACAATTCATTTCATCACTGCAGGCAAATCACTTCCTCATTCATAAAATCTCTGATTGTCAAAACAATGCACATGATCGTTTATCATACTGTAATATATCTTAGAAAGCAATCATAACATAAGGACTTTCTCTTATGTAAAGGAAAGCCTATTTTGATATATTTTAAAGGCAACCCCTAATTGGCTATTCACTAATTTGTTGCTATGAGCAACAAAATATTTTGTTTTGGAAACTTTCAGGATTTTAGTGGCTGTGTAGTGTGTCTCTGAATATCTGAGCTTTCAATTCCTTTGTTTCTTTTAGCCTTGGTCCTTGTGATACTTCAGATAGGAAAATTAACTTTTTTATCTAAGCATACTCCTTTTAGAATTTTTTTAAATAATTTATAACATACACGAATCACACAAAACTATGTAGATTATTCCTTGGCATAATAGTTAGAATGCCTAGTTGAAACCAATACTGGTTGACTTAACCACAAGAGAATTTCTGACAATGTATTAGTTTCCAAGGACTGCTATAACAAAATACCACAAACTCGGTGGCTTAAAACCACAAAAATATATTATCTCACAGTTCTGAAAGCTAGAAGTCCAGACTCAAGGTGTTGGCAGGGCCATGCTCCCTCTGAAGGCTCTAGGGAAGAATCCTTCCTTGCCTCTTCCAGCTTCTGGTGGCATTCTTTGGATTGTGGATGGTTCACTCCAATTCCCGCCTCCCCTGTTACACAGCCTTCTTACTGTGTGTCTGTGTGTCTCTTCTCTTCTTATAACAATGCCAGTGATTGGACTAGGGTCCGCTCTAATTCGGTATGTCTTGATCTCAACTTGCTTATGTCTACAAAGACTCAACTTCCAAATAAGGTCACATTCACAGGTACTGAGGGCTAGGGACAAGGCTAAAAATATAAGTCCAGAGGGCTCAGGTACAGGGACATGTTGGTTGGCACATGCTGCTGAGATGGCTGTTGTCTGTGTGAGTCCTTCACTTGTGCATCATATTGTTTACACAACTCCTCCAAGAGTTGCAGGACTGGACATCTGACTGACTGGCCCAACAGTCACACATGCCCAACACTTGACAGCACTGGAGCAGGAAAAGGGAGGCTCTGTCCCCTTCAGCTTCTATAGTGTGAGAAGACACCAGGGTTAGCCCCCCAACAGGGAAGAGGCCATTCCCCAAAAGGAGCCAGATGCCACTAGAAAGGCAGAATGGAGTCTTGGCTGCCAAAAATGAAGGAGCTCTATGTTCCCACTTTCATGGCTACTTGCAAATCAGGTGTGACCAAAAAGTTGATTCTGCAAATTCACCACAGTTTGTCTGCATAACATCAGGATACACAAGTAATCAGATACACAATCCAAAACACTTATCTGAAACCTTTGGGCCCAAATATATTTCAGAATCCAGAATTTTTCAGATTTTAGAAAGATAATATAGTGTGTATACCACATATTATGTAACATCCCAGCAGGTCATGCAACAGCATCCCATAACCAAATGCATAAATATTTCTGCAGTGAATTGTTTGAATATTCACACTAAATGGTAGAAAAGACCAAAAATAGCCTCATGTGAGTTTAGGTCAGATTTAGGCACTAGATAAGGTTAGGTCAGATCAGGTTTTGCTATCAAATGTTATTTTTAAAATTGGAGGTTTGGGGGGCTTCCCTGGTGGCGCAGTGGTTGAGAGTCCGCCTGCCGATGCAGGGTACACGGGTTCATGCCCCGGTCTGGGAAGATCCCACATGCCATGGAGCGGCTGGGCCCATGAACCATGGCCGCTGAGCCTGAGCGTCCGGAGCCTGTGCTCCGCAGTGGGAGAGGCCACAACAGTGAGAGGCCCGCGTACCGCAAAAAAAAAAAAAAAAAATTGGAGGTTTTTGGAGCATTTTGGATTTCAGAACTACAGATAAGAAATCGTGGACTATACTTTTCCCTGACATTTACAAAGTCATGAAATCTAAGTAAATCTAAATTAGGCCAAACATAAAACATCCTGGGTGTATCTACTATAATCTATAGCCTTCATATAGACTCTGTCTATAATCTATAATCTGCTCTATAAACTTTCCATCTATAATATCCTATAATGTACAACTATGCATCATCTCAGCATACAACCAGCATATAAAGTCTTCAGTTGTTGTCATGTGGCCTTGGGCTCACGACGTTACCAAAGGAGGAAAACTAAATCATCAATTAAATTCCTATCTACCATGTTAAAATTTAGAGGCCTACGGTTATTTCCTTATTGGTCTATGAATTACTATCATTGTCATTTTTTCTCAAACTGTAAAGAAAACAGTGATCTCTTTAAGTGATCTTCATCTGCATAGGTAAGAATCCAATTTTACCCTATGAACATGATTGTTACATGGAGGAAGGGAGAGAAATTATTTATGCTCAGTATCAAAATGGTTTGATTTTTCTTGATTCTGCTTTTGTTTTCAATAGTCCATATATTGTTCTGCTCAGAGTATAGCAAGACCCAAACCACAAAGGGGAGAATTAGGGTTCCTCTTTGAGAAATAAATTTTAACAAAATTATTTTACAATGTGTGAACTGCTGAGAGAAATAAAGAAGACTGAAATAAATGACATATCAGATTCATGGATCAGAAGACCTACTATTATTAAGGTGTCAAATCTCAGTAAATTGAGCTGTAAAGTCAATGCAACCTTAAGCAAAATCTCAGCATTTTTTTTAAAGAAATTGATGTGTTGATTCTGAAATTTATACAGAAATGCAAAGAACCTAGAATAGTCAAGACAGTATGGAAAGTGAAAGACAAAATCAATGGACTGTTCTACCTGATTTCAAGACTTAATATAGAGTTCCAGAAATCAAGACAGTGTGCTAAATAGATCATATAGATCAATGAAACAGACTAGAGAGTTCAGAAATAGACTTACCCATATATGTCAATTGATTTTTGACAAAGATGGTGAGGTGATTCAATGAAGAAAACATAGATATTTTTTAAAATGGTGCTGGAACAAGTATGTTCTTATAAGAAGGAAGTGAATCCAGACCCCTACCTCACACCATATGTGAAAAATGAACTCAAAATGGATCAGAGACCTAAACATAAAAGATAAATTTATAAAATTACTTTTAAAAATAGGAGAAAAAAAGTGTCTGACTTCAGCAAAGATTTCTTAGAACACAAAAAGTATGTCATAAGAGAAATGATAAATTGGATATCATCAAAATTAAATACCTCTGTTCTTTGAAAGAAACCACTATGAAAATGAAAAGACAAGCCACAGACTGGGAGAAAATATTTGCAAAACATATATCTGAACGAGGCTTGTATCCAGGTTATATAAAAAATTCTTACAATTCAATAAGAAGAAGACAAGTGATCTAATTTTAAAAACTAAGCAAAATATTTGAACAGACACTTCACAAAAAACGATATACAAATAGCCAATAAGCACAAGAAAAGATATTCAACATCATTAATCATGAGGAAAAAGCAAATTAAAATTATAAAATATACACATGCATTAGAGCAGCCAAAATTTTAAAGGCACAATATCAAGGTTTGGTGAGAACCACTTTGGCACAGCTTAGCAATTTTTTAAAATGTTAAACATACACTTCCCAAAGACCCAGCAATTCTACTCTTGGGTATTTATCCAAGAGAAATGAAAATATATGTCAACACAAAGACTGTAGATGAATATTTATAGGAACTTTATTCATAATAGCCAAAAGCTGGGGACAACCCAAATGTCCATCAACAGGTGAGTGGATATAAATTGCTGTATTTCTATACAATGGAATGTTATTTAGCAATAAAAAGTGTACTATTGATACATGCAACATCATGAATGAATCTTTAAAAGGTAATGCTTAGAGAAGGAAGCCAGATGCAAGAGTATGAATTCATTTATACGAAACTCTAGAAAAGATTAAGAGCAGGAGTAGATCAATAGTTTTCTGGGGCCTATGGGGGCAGGAAGATCGATTGGGAAACAGCACAAGGAAACCTGTGGGATGATGAAAATGTGCTCTATTTTGATTGTGCTGATAATTAGATGGAGTGTCCATTGGTCAGAATTCATTGAACTTTATACTTAAAGTGGATTCCCTTTTATTGTATGCAAATGACACCTCCTTAGAGTTGTTGTTTTTTTTAACTACATTAACTCTGGTCACTGATGCCGTATATGGTCCAGTACAAGGCAAGAAGGGGACTCTCCTTAATGCTCTGATAACTCCATCTCTTATGTCAGTGTGCTTCTGGTCAATAGTGACATCCACACTTGAAGTATTTATTTGAAATCTTTGATGGAAATATCATTTAGAAACTTTATGGAAGTTATCATTAATTGAAGTGAGTTATGTATCATTATCAAAATGAAAAGAAGTGTGTAGAAATTATGCTCACATTTAAAATGTACTTAGAGGACATATTAGTTTTGTAAGGCTGTTGTAACACAGGATCACAAACTATATGACTTAAAACAACAGAAATGTATTGTCTCACAGCTCTGGAGACCAGAAGTCTGAAATCAAGGTGTTGGCAGGGCCATGCTCCCTCTGAAACCTGTAGGGGAATTCTTCCTTGCCTATTCCCAGCTTCTGGTGGTTTTCTGGCAATCTTTGGTGTTTCTTGACTTACAGGCACCTAACTCTAATCTCTGCCTTTGTCGTTACACGGTGTTCTCCCTGTGTGTCTCTCTGTCTTCACACAGCCATCTTCTTATAAGGACACAAGTCATATTGGATTAGGGCCAAACCTACTCCCTTATGACCTCATTGTAACTTAATTAATTACATCTGCAGTGACCATATTTCCAAATAAGATCACATTCTGAGGTACTGAGGGTTAAGATTTCAACATATCTTTTTGGGGGAACAAAATTCAGTCCATTATAGAGGTTAAAATATTGAATTCACCCCATATTTCCAACAGGTCAAAAGAATCCAGTACTATCTCTTGCTGACCAGAGATGGGGGATTTATTAACTCATTCCTTCATTTATTCAGTCATTCATCCATCCATCCATTGCATAAACATTCACAGAATACCTGCAATGTGACGAGGCTTATCTGGGGATACAAAGAACACTAAAAGAACCCTACTGTCAATGAACTGAGATCTCATGAAGGGAAGAGACAAGTTAACAAATACTTAAAATATTCTGTGGAATGTGCTGCCATAGAGGTTTATTCAAAGGTGGCAGGGAGAAGAGAGTGACTACTTATGACTGGGTGTTTCTGGAAAATAGTGGCACTGAACCTTTCTTTAGAAGGATGGGGGCAAGGATTAGGGTACAGAGACTGATATTTTCCAAGCAAGGGAATAGCACATCCAAAGACATGAAAGTATTAAAAAAAAAAAAATATATATATATATATATATATATAGCACATTCGGGACATTATTAGCAGTTCAGGGTTATTGGATGATTCGTTGCACAGGGTTATTAGGGAGAGCAGAGGAAGAACCTAGAAGGAAATCTGGGGCCAGACAATGAACGGCCTTGTGCATCATGGCAGACATTTAGATTAGCCTGTGGGATATACAAAGCCAATTAAAAGTTTTTAAGCAAAGAAGTAATAATACTTGCTTTTGTAAACAGGAAATTAATAATCATATTACTAGGTATGGAATTTATTAAAATAAGAGTCTAAAAAGGGAGACTAATCAGGTGGCTTACCTGGGATTAAGGCAAAGGCAGTAGAACAAGAAAACAAGAAGTGGTTTCCAGAGATATTTAAAAGAGAGAATGAACAGAAGTAGTGGCTGAGGAAAAGGGAAAACTCAAAATTACAGCATTAAGTGTAGAAGACGATAGTGGGAAGAAAATGACAGTTTAAAATGTAGCTTATTTATTTATTCTCCTTCTTTTGTGTAAATGGATTTGGGAGTGCCTTGCAGGGGTGGAAACATTACAACAGGTTAAAAAAAATGAGGAAATAGAGGTCAAGACAAGTAAATTGAAGGCAAGATGAAAATTGGCACTCAAAATGCATGTTATATGATTTATATAACTACGCAATATGAAACAGATTTGGCTTGATCTCAGTTTCTTCCGGCATATCACGCAGCTTGCAGGATTTTAGTTCCCTGACCAGGGATGGAACCTGGGCCCTCGGCAGTGAAAACACAGGGTCCTAACCACTGGATGCCAGGGAATTCCCAATTTCAGTTTCTTAATGGCCAGAGCAAAGAGAGAAGTCGTCTCAGGGCAAGATCCATAGTGTCCAATAGATGAAAACAGGAAAACTGTGAGAAGAACCCAGCTTTTCCTGGCACTGAGAATGGAAAGCTCCTCTAGAAAAGGGTCAGTGTTTAGCACACATCGAAATGGAAGAACCATTGGGACAAGTGGACAGATGAAAATATGCATCTAGCATTCAAGAGAGAGGTTGGGCTGGGCAATCCAGACTTGGGAATTATTGCCTTTTATTGAATATGTCCCTCAAAGTTTTTCATTGTTACCTCATACACCACCGCAAGAATTTTATTAGCAGTAGAAAGCACATGTTCTTCTGTTAAAAGTGAGAATATTGAAGATTATAGATAAAAGACTGCATTGAAAAAATTGTCCCTAAGTTCTAGTTTTCAAAAGGAACTTCAGATGAACCTACAACCTCAGTTCACACGGTAGAATTCTACGTGAGGATCAGAGTGGTACCACCTAAAATTCTACTACTGCACTCAAAATTGTCCCTAGTCCCACCCACCACCAACCGCAAAGGTTGTTCTAGTCCCTATTTATGTGGAACCATAACTGAGGATTGTTTTGTCGGCATTTCCTTTCATGTTGTACACGTGTGTCAAGTTAGATCAGTCCTGAGCTAATGATTCCAGAATAAAAGAGGCAATATTCAGCCATGACCAAAACTTATTTTTTAAGATAACTAATGTTCACCATATGCCTACTTATGCTTCCTTGAAAAGGAAGATAAACTTTCATATTTTCTCCATTGCTGACTTAGAGAAAGAACGTGTATGTAAGTGATTTTAAATCTTGACTAACTCCACTCCCCTGTTTTGATTTACAATTTCAGCCTCACACACAAAATCAAAGTATGGATTTGGAGAATCCATATGCGTTTTAAGAGATATTTAAGGGAATTCATTACTGCTGTTTAACTTTTTAAGCACATCCCGATGGCATCTGCCTAGAATTCCCCACTGGATTCAAATCTTTATCAATTTCATATATAATATCTCTGAAACCATCTGGTTCTTAACAGTTCAGGGGATACAGTCAAGCAAAATCTTTCTAGTAGCTCTATACTTTTTGATTATCTCAAATGTTTTTCTCTCTACCAAAGAGAACATGTCAAAACTTTCACATTATTCTATAGCCATTCTTAACTCTATGATAATAACGCATTGATATATGTCTGCCCGTATTTATAGACTGGGCTTGCACTTACAATTAAAATACCTAAAAATAATATCCATTTAACAGTATGTCTTTATGCTGTAACTACCCATTTTTAATATTTCCACTTGAAAAGAATAGAAATTCAGCTCTTCTACCACCAAGTGATGAATTTCAAAGTCAACAAAATGATAAGGGAAATATGGGGGCTCGTTGACATCTGCACTTGCCATACCCTTTCTTTGTAAAGCAAAAATATGATATTAATAAACAGTTTATACAGGCACACTATGGAAAAGTGAATGTCAAAGTATAGCAGTGTGAATGCTGTATTTGACTTTCAGGTTTCGTAGATTTTTATCTTGAATCATAGCTTAAAAGATTAACCAGCTATTCAATTCATAAGCTTGAACACACACCTCACAGTAGAAAACAAATTGGCATTTGGAGTTCCCGGATAAAGTGCTATTCAAAGTGACTCCTTAGTCATTAAAACATAGAGTTAGTTTTGTGAATAGCATCAGTGAAAATCTTTCTCATGTAAAGAAAGCAGTAGGAATAAACTTTAAGTCAAAGGCAAGTTCTTCTGGTCCCTCATCCGCAATGTTTATCCCAGTGGGATATGATACAGTCTGTGCAATTGCTATGTTCCACAATAATTATAAAGAGCAATAACATGTGGTATGAATAGAACATGTAACAAAGTACAGCAGTAGATGGTAAAATAAACCACTGGTTATGTCAAAACTAATAACTTATTTACTCATGCAGAGTCAATGAGTTAAGAGGTCAGTTGAGCCCTGTTGTTTAAGCCTTACTAATAGTACACGTGGCTTTTCTGGTTCATCATTTTCAACAGTTCCTTCAGAACCATTTTAAGGATTATGTGAAATTGACTGGATTTCATTAATGGCTCATGTAAGACATGTGCTCATATCTTTGAAAGTGAGGTCCAAGATATTTAATGTAAGCATTTGCCTTTTTGCAGCTTCTGGGAAGAGGTGGCGAGTTCTAAGACCTCTTGTCATAAATACAGCATTCACTATCATAGAAAACAGTATCTGTCTTTTTTAGGAATGAAAGTAATTGTACAGTGTGACATTCGAAGCATCTTTAAAATGTTATGTATCATGGTGTACTTAAAAACACAGTGCACTTCTCATTGATCTTCCCATTTTACTTTGATTTAAAATGCAGATCTTTTCTTCCTATTGAAATCTTGCATTTTTATTTATAAATGTATAGGGGGAAATCCATTTCAGACATATGCAGTCTCATGAATTATGTTTGGTAGTTGAAACAGTGTGCACTTATGTCATGGATTGAACATCCTCCTTTATTAGAATGCTATTTATTGCCACCAGCTGCACTGCTTAGCTAAGAAAGTTCTTGACACCAGCGACTGCTTTTCAGCACCACTGCTTCCGGCTGCTAACAGGGGATTCTATTTCCAAATGAAGGCACCCCTCTCAAGCTCTTCCTTCTGTTACACAGATACCTCCTGTCATCGTGATGCTGGAGAATCGATGGGGGATGGGCCTGCACCCACTCATGCTCTATGATCTCCCAGGCTGTAAATCTCCCGTGGCTTTGAGATTTTTCGCCTAATAGCACTGGCCTGAGAGCTGTCAAATGCATTCGGGAATCTCTCCAACAGTAATGGATTTTTCAAAATTAAGATGTGAATTCAGCTTGTGATCAAAGGGTGTTTCAGAGTCACTGGCGTGTGTTTCAGAAGAGAAGCATGGTGCATATCACAGTAGACAATGGTCTCTATTTTATTACACTTTACAGCAGGGAAAACTAGACAAAGGTAATTACTCTTCTTCTGTTAAAAGACTATTATGACACTTGCATGAACAGTTAACCCTGCTGTTATTTTCTCTGCTGCCTGTGCCAATGGCATCCAGCCTATCCAAGCAGGAAAGGTATGGAAAGGGAGGTTTCAGCTCGTTTCCAACGTCACAGTAAATCCACTTTGAAAGGTAATCTTCCAGACCACAACTGTGTATGCCAACACGCCGGCACGTTCCATTATTTGTTGACAGGATCCGTGTCCATGTCTTCTGCATGCCAGTTTGAACACTGGCTCCTTTTGTAATGCCTCCACACATAATTGGGCTCCCAGAGCCCACAGAGCTCACAGCAGCAGACAGTGACAGGGGGAGACCTCCCTCTGTTAACATGGAAACGGAACTTCCTCGCTCTCCTCTGGAAGGGAAATCCCCTCTAGGTCAAGGTTAAGGCTTTCTGCAGTGTAGGGAGGGCAAGCTCACGCAGAAGATACCTTAACCTGAGATCTTGGAGAGTTCTCTTCAAGTGGTGTCAGGCCCTCAAGCCTTCATAAGCAGCAAATTTCTCCCCTTGACTAAACAAGAGGACAAGGAGAAAACTGATTTCTAGACATTACCTTTGAGATACAGGCTGAAAATTAGAACTTCGGGGCACTCTCTGCCCCCACCAAGAGCTCAGGCAAAGACAGGCTCTGAGTGTTCTTCATTTCAGGCTTGGAAATGCAGCTGTTCAACCTGAGGTGCCCTTTTGAGATAAAGTCATTGCTCCCCTCCTTGGATTTTGCTTCTAATTCAGCAGGGGATTGGGTTAAAACAATACAGTTCTGTGGCCATTATTTACAATAACTTTCACCTGAGGTTCACCAACCACTCACCAGCCAAATATTATTATCTGCATCATGACAGGGCAGAAACCAGAGCACAAAATTGTCACCTCGGCTTTCCCTAGTGCCATTCACTGGCTCAGAGGTGCTGACAAGGATGTCTGACACCCAACTTGGTTTTTTTATTTGTTGTTTGTTCTGTTTCCTCTTGGGCCAGTCTCCAATATCAGACTGAGTAGAAAGAACAGAAAGGATAACATGGAATCAAAGCATCACATGGAAGAGTGAAAATGCTGAACCAAAAAAAGATGGGGTGTTGGTGAGTGTCTGTGTGTATTTCCATATGGACAATTTGGGCCTGGGAGGAGCGATCTTCCAGTCTCCAGAGACTCTGAACCTCCTGCCTGCTGACCATCGAGAAAAGAGACAGGAGAGATGGGATTTTGGTAGAATCACTTAATTTTTTTCTAAAAAGTACATAATTAAAAACAAAAGGCACACATCTTAGATCATTTGGTAAAATGTCCCAAGTATATGTGCTCTTTAATGAGGCTGAAAGTGGACAATTTTCTCTAAACAATTAAAGAATGAAGAGCAAATTAAAGAAAAAAAAGTAACCAGAGAAAGACAAATGACACTGACACTAGAAATAGAACCTCAGAACATAAGTTGAGTACATGGCTTCAGGAAGTCAGAAGAAATGTGGTTACAGTCTTCTTTCAAGATAATCTTTTTTTTTTTTTTTTTTTGCTGTACACGGGCCTCTCGCTGTTGAGGCCTCTCCCCTTGCGGAGCACAGGCTCCAGACGCGCAGGCTCAGCGGCCATGGCTCACGGGCCCAGCCGCTCCATGGCATGTGGGATCTTCCCGGACTGGGGCACGAACCCGCGTCCCCTGCATCGGCAGGCGGACTCTCAACCACTGCGCCACCAGGGAAGCCCCAAGATAATCTTTTATCTGAAATGTCATGAAGCTGCATCTGACCCATTCATTTAATATTCCTTGGTGATGTTAGAAACGTACATTTTGGGCAGAAAAATATGGAAATAAAAACGTTCAAAAAAAGAGAAGCTTGAGCCTGTTGCCCTCTGTCTGCAGCAGTAATTTGAATCCACCCTGTAATATCCATTCAACAGCTATTTATTGTATGCCGAAAAAGGGCCAGGTACTATATTCTAAGTGCTATAGACCTTTAAATTCTGAATTTCTAGGATATTATCTTCAACTGTAAGTGTGAATATACAACAAATTTTGTGGAGTCTATCGAACCAATTATAGGAAAGTCTACCCTTACTTTGTGTTGCAAGATGACTTTGGGGAGGTTCTACAATGTGTATAACTTCTTCTACACTTCTTCAAGCTATTACAGACTTCTCTATTATTCATATAAAATTTTCTCACTTTAAAATTTCCAAATGAGTTTGATTTAGCTATTATAGAAATTAAATAAATTGAAATTGCCTAATAGTTGTTAGTTCTCCCATCTTTATCAAAGAAAGGATAGTTATTAAATTAACAACTAAATCAAATTTTCACTTCAGGAAAAGAAATACTTGTGAATAAATAAATCGACACTCCAATGTCCTGTCAGAAATTCTCCATCTGTGGGGACTTCCCCAGTGGTCCAGTGGTAGAGAATCCGCCTTCCACTGCAGGGGACGCAGGTTCGATCCCTGGTCAGGGAACTAAGATCCCACATGTCGTGGGGCAACTAAGCCCACACACCACAACTACTGAGCCTGCGCCTCAACTAGAGAGCCTGCGTGCCACAAACTACAGTGCCCACGTGCTCTGGAGCCCGCATGCCACAACTAGAGAGAAGCCCATGTGCCGCAATGAAGATCCCATGTGCCGCAACTACGACCCAACACAGCCAAAAAAATTAAAAGAAAATAAATAATAAATAAAATAAATAATAATAATAATTTAAACATGCTCCATTTGTTAGATCAGACCAGCAGAATAAACCTCACTAGATGGCACTAATAATTATCATTCATCCCAAGTGAACCCAGTAGAATTAAGTGACTAGACAAGATTTTATCTTAGTTGCAAGAAAGTAAAATTAACAATTTCAGCAATTACACTGAATGAAATGATACAGCACAATCAAAGTCAACTTAATGCACACGGAGTCCAGAGCCAGGCTGTCTAAGTGACAGTTCTGGCTTTGCCACTCATTAACCATGTGACCTGGGGCAAGTTGCAGGCTTTATCAATGCCTCATCTGTGAAGTGGGTATAATATTAATAGTTTACCTACCACTTAGAATTGTCCTGAAGAATAAATTGGTTTATATGTGCTAAGCACCCAATAAACAAATGGTAGCTATATTTATTATAATATCAAGACCCATTATTTTAAATGAATACACATAGAAGAGTTTGCAGCCATCTTTTGCGTGCTAGGGGCATGAAACATAACTTACACCTCTACACCATTACTTCATACAGTAACTTGGCTTTTCTGGGTAGATTAATCTCTTTTCTCTAAACGTTAGCCTCTTGTTTCGTTTCACTGCTCACTAAGACCAAATACCTGCTTTCTCCCCAACTTAAAGAGCTCCTAAAATCCCTCTGCCCCTACAGAACATTGCCTGACTTACAGGAGTAAGATGATAAATCTCTTTCCCCTTCAGTTTCAACGAGCTACTTACACAACACAAACACACAGCACACCAAAGCTTGTAGGTCAATGTTTACATTACATCCTAGCGAATGATTTTTTGCAGTGTGCACAGTTTAAAATGTAGGCTTCTTGCCAGGACAGGAGTTTCGTCTACTTAATTTGTTTCCTAGGCTCATACTTGACCATAGTTGGGGGCGGCAGTAGTGCTTCTGGAATATTTTGTGCTGCCTATCACCCAAAAAGTGAGGGCTGGGGAGGAGAAGACCAGAGAGGTGTTTCATCCTTCATATCTCAAGAAGTGAGTCTGACAACAGCCATCAGGCAGACCCCAGAAGAAAGAGGACAGCCAGGTGAGGGATGTCTCAATCGCCAAGCCACAGCACCTTTAAAGGAGCCACCATTTGGGTTAAAGGACATCAAGTGTCACCAAGGGGAAGAGAGGTTGTGGCAGATACACCTCACAATTATATGTGAAAAAAGCCTTCCCTTGATCCCAACCCTAAATTATATAAATTCTGGCACCCAGGCTGGGCACTCTGCCTTACCATACTCCAGGACAGTTCTGAGTCTTTCCATCAGAACTGAATAACCTGTATTGGTGTCTGAGGTAGAAAGTTAAAATGACTATTTTATTTTTTATTTTTTTGGCCTCACTGCTCGGCTTGTGGGATCCTAGTTCCCCGAGCTGGGATTGAACACAGGCCCCCTGCAGTGGAAGCACAGGTCCTAACCACTGGACTGCCAGGGAAGTCCCTAGAAGGACTGTTTTTTAAATTTTATTTTTATTGAAGTATAGTTGATTTACAATGTTGTGTTAATCTCTGCTGTACAGCGAAGTGACTCAGTTATACACATATATACATTCTTCTTTATATTCTTTTCCATTATGGTTTATCCCAGGATATTGAATATAGTTCCCTGTGCTATACAGTAGGACCTTGTTGCTTATTCATTCTGTATGTAATAGTTTGCATCTACTAACCCCAAACTCCCAGTCCATCCCTCCCTCACCTCCCCTCCCCCTTGGTAACCACAAGTCTGTTCTCTATGTCTGTGAGTCTCTTTCTGTTTCATAGATAGGTTCATTTGTGCCATATCTTAGATTTCACATATATGTGATATCATATGGTATTTGTCTTTCTCTTTCTGACTTACTTCACTTAGTATGATAATCTCTAGTTGCATCTACGTTGCTGCAAATGGCATTGTTTCATTCTTTTTTATGGCTGAATAGTATTCCATTGTATGTATGTAACACATCTTTATCCATTCATCTAACGATGGACATTCAGGTTGTTTCCATGTCTTGGCTATTGTGAATAGTGCTGCTACAAACATAGGGGTGCATGTATATTTTTGAATTATAGTTTTGTCTGGATATATGCCCCGGAGTGGGACTGCTGGATCATATGATAATTCTATAAAAGGACTATTTGAAAACTCAGAACCATATAGAATCCACCTTAAGGGAAGTACACAGAAGTAACATGATCTAAGACAATGATTTTCAAGTTTGGCTACACATTGGAATCACCAAAATACTAAATACACCCTGGAGGTTTGGTCTGGGACATGGCCTGGGCATCAGGATTAAGAGCTCCCTTCATGGTTCTGAAGTGTAGTTGAGAAACACTAATCTATATAGTAAATAGCCTGAGCACCAATCAACAAGGGCAGTAGGGAAGGGTGTGCACTGTGCCCCAGGCTTTTCTATGACTTGGCTCTAGAGGTGAATTGACAATACAATAAAACACTGGCTCCTGGCACTGGCCCCTCCAGCCTATCTACATATATTTACAGAGCGTTTATCATGTGCAAAGTTCTAAGTCAATTCTCTAAGGGAATCAGGGTATATTCTTCTTAAAGAATCAAAACCCTTCCCTGAAAGCACCTTCCTACTCTCTCCTGTAACTTGCTGACCCAATTCTTTTCCTCAAGGGGAGGCTAACTAATTATTACCATGGCAATTTTTCTCCTTAAGAAGGTTAATTAAAAAATAAAGCAGTCTCCTACATCTGTGACTCTATTTCTGCTTTGCAAATAAGTTCATCTCTACCATTTTTCTAGATTCCACATATAAGCAATATTATACGATATTTGTTTTTCTCTTTCTGACTTACTGTAGAGAACAGGCTTATGGTTACCAAGGGGGGAAGGAGGGGGAGTGGGATGAATTGGGAGATTGGGACTGACACATATACACTACTATGTATAAAATAGACAACTAATGAGGACCTACAGTATAGCACAGGGAACTCCACTCAGTGCTCTGTGGTGACCTAAATGGGAAGGAAATCTAAAAAAGAGTGGATCTGTATATACGTATGACTGATTCACTTTGCTGTACAGCAAGAAACTAACATAACATTGTAAAACAACTATACTCCAATAAAAAATAATTTTTTAAAAAAGCAGCCTTTACAGGCTAGGACTACTTTGTTTGAAATTGTTAGAAATAAAGGATAGGATGGAGACATAGAAATGCATTTTTCTGTGTTTCGTGACGAAGTGAAACTGCAAAGAAATCAACAGGTCAAAAAAAAAATCTCAAGGTACTGACTACATACATTCACCCATCTGGTTTTCTAGGAGCTGGAGTCTCACCAAAGAGAAGGGATAATGGATAGAAAGGAAGAAAATTGAAGTATAACAAGGACAGTGGTAGAGAAAGCAAGAAACTAAATGAAAGATAGAGTGGAGGATGGAGAAGGGTAAAAGCGAAGAGGAAAGTGGATCACTTCATTGCACAGGAAGTTCTGATTTCCTGGGTTCACTGGTGCCAGCAAAAGGTGTCTCCTGGCAAGTCCACTTAAAACGGAACCATAATTTAATAGTAAATAGTTCAAAAAGGTTTGTTTACAACTATTTTTCAAATGAAAGTAAAAATTATGAAGACAACTTTATTTTGTAAGTAACAAAATATATTTTATAATTCCATTCAGTTACTTAGAATCAAGAGGAGTGAATCAAATTTTGAGTTTTTTGGTTGTAATTTCCCCAATAAAATTGTAAGAGAGCATAGCACACCCATCATTTCACATTTCACTTCAGTTGCAGAATACTATCACTTGGAAAACATTTGAAGTTTTTTTTCACTTGGTTTTTCCAAAGGTCTCACTAAAGCCTTTGATATTCACATTCTGTTTCACATCCTCCTTCTCCTTGATTTCTCTTCTCTAGTTGTTAACTGAACTCTATCAGATCCTTATATGTTGAATAGTGGCTGAAAATGTGATTTATGTAGTTCATCAATATTACTTTCATTGATTTCATAAAATTCTACATCTTTTGAAAGATATGTAAATTTTTTGCAACTAATTTGTATTATATTGTATCATATTATTGACTTTTAATAATATTTGATAGAGACAGTGATGAGGGTATTGACACAGTGGACCAATATAAATGTTCCACTAACCCAGGAAAGATAGTTGGATGGGGACTAATTATATAAGTGATCAGCTCATAAATAGATATTTCTAAGTAACAACCACTTTTCCTTAAACTGCCTTATAACTTCAGAACTTGGATACAAATAATCAGATAATGAGGTCCTCATGCATAAAAGCCAAGTTTCAGGGTGAATCCAGATATTTTGCTTTCTTACTTTTTCTCCCACCCCAAAGAAGTTTACTGGTTACCTTGGGAGGCAAGAATCTCAAATCAAATAACAAGTGGCTTCTCCCATAGCTTAATTTTGGAGTAATTAGAAGTGAGTCATTTTATAAGAAATTATCTAATAGATGCCGAAAAATTAATTTCTAAAGGGGCACCTTTAGAAATTAAGAGCTGAAATCAAAAGCCGAAAAACTATACTCATGCTTGAGTGTATTTTACAGAAGTTATTAATAACCAGAGTCATAAATAGCTGGGTATAAAAGTAATTGCTGGCACCTTCATGATTAAATGACTTGAAATCCACCACTGCAGTGGTTCTTCATACTCAGTAGAAGTTATCTTACATGACTTAAGAGCAGTGCAATAAAGGGTCATAAACACTGTGGAAGCTGGACCAGAAGACATCCAAGAGAAACCTACTGTTTATATCATTACCTTTTCCTATTAGCAGGAATACATTATTTGCTTCAGTAAAGGCGTGTGCCATACATGTAGTTTTCTATAATTCTTAATCGGAACAATCTTCTTAGGAAAAGGACAGAGAGAAGGAAAATGCATCTCAATGCCCTAACTTCAACTGAACCCTCTCAATATTTTAATTGTGAAGTCCACATAGTTAAATGTGCACATATGAATGAGCAGGGTAAACAATATTCTGAGTTTGTTGCCTCAAAGCCTGATACTGAGTCTCAAAAGCTAAGGAAATCTCAAGTTACTTCAAATCAATTAACAATATAGAAAATGACCTAGAATAAATCAAAAAATCTCAGAGAGTAAGGCAGATATCAGCCAGGATTTGCAAAAGGAATCTCACCTGCTCAAAGCACCTCTGCTTAAAAAAATAAAACAAAAAACAAATAGGCAAACTATATCAGTAAACTTAAAATTCAGAAAGCAGAGAAAAATATATATCAAAAATTCAATTGGCAGAGAAGTATTGATTATCAAAGTATTGTTTTAATAAAAAGGAATAATAAACACTGAAGAAAATACGAGAAAGAGAAGAAAATTTCTGGCAACTTTGTTTACATCTCTCTTCAGGTAACAATCAAGCAGAGTCTCTTTTTGTTTTTTTTTTTAAGCAGAGTCTTTTAAGCCAGAGGATTGCAATATTCCTTTCCATTGTAGAATCCTGAATCAAGTTTCTAGCCTCAAGAACCAGAAATAAGTGGCAATATGGTCAATTTGTGTAATCGGCCAATGCAGAGACCAGTCAACGCTGAAGGAAAATCATCCTGGGAAGCTTATTATGCCCAATTTAAAATAATAAGCCAAATGAACCATCGGACTGAGGAACAGAAAGCACTATTTCTTGCTGCCAGTCTAAAGGGAACTGCTCTTATTATGCTAAGCAATTTGTCAGAAAAAGACAGAAAGAGCTCTCTAGTATTATTAGCACATTAACCAGACTTGTTATAGTCCAACACAAGGCAGGATTGGCCAGAGTGAAATTCAAGAATTCTGTAAGAAAAAGTGGTTCGTCACTAACCAGATTGACTTGAGGTACTGAATAATGATTGCATCAAATCTATCCAGATGCCCTGAGGACCTGAATAGTATCCGAACTCCATTTTCTGAAGCATTTTACAAGTCATCAAGTGGAAATAAAGCTACACTATTTTTATTTTAAATCCAGTATTGTAAGCCCTCTGTAAAAGGCTTATTATTTAGTAATCTTCCTGATAAATCTTGAGAGAAAACACTGCTTAAAATAAAATTAGTATAGAATAGTAAGATTACAGACATCAAAGATTTATGCTAATGCAAATGTTGGCCAAGATCAACCTGTTTCAATGGTTCTTAAACATTTACTCTTAGAAGAACCATCTGGAAGGCTTGCTAAAAATATAGATTCTCCTGCCCGATCTGTGAAGATTCTGACTCAGTAGCTCTGTGATGAGGCCTAGAAATCTGTAATTAACCATCTTCTCTGGTAACTCTGGTGTATGTCAGGGTTTACAAGCAACACTCCTGTGTATATAGTAGTGACAGTAGTAACCTTTATGCAGTTTTCATACTAAAAGTGTTCAATATTTTCCATGGAAAATATAATTATATTTTATTGACGTGATGATAAAAAATGGAAAAAATAATATGATCAAAAAGATATATGACCTCCACAAAGGCAATTTCATGGAAACACATTAAACAAGAATTGAATAGGGGATGAGGGGAAGATGGCGGAAGAGTAACACGCGGAGATCACCCTCCTCCCCACAGATACACCAGAAATACATCTATACGTGGAACAACTCCTACAGAACACCTACTGAACGCTGGCAGAACACCTCAGACCTCACAAAAGGCAAGAAACTCCCCATGTACATGGCTAGGGCAAAAGAAAAAAGAATAGAGACAAAAGAAAAGGGACAGGACCTGCACCAGTGGGAGGGAGCTGGGAAGGAGGAAACGTTTCCACACACTAGGAAGCCCCTCCGCGGGCGGAGACTGCAGGTGGCGGAGCGGGGGGCTTCGGAGCCGCGGAGGAGAGCACAGCAACAGGGGTGCGGAGGGCAAAGCGGAGAGATTCCCGCACAGAGGATCGGTGCCGAGCGGCACTCACCAGCCCGAGAGGCTTGTCTGCTCACCCGCCGGGCCGGGCGGGGCTGGGAGCTGAGGCTCGGGCTTCGGTCGGAGCGCCGGGAGAGGACTGGGGTTGGCGGCGTGAACACAACCTGAAGGGGCTAGTGCACCACGGCTAGCCGGGAGGGAGTCCTGGAAAAGGTCTGGAGCTGCCGAAGAGGCAAGAGACTTTTTCTTACCTCTTTGTTTCCTGGTGAGCGAGGAGAGGGAATTAAGAGCGCTGCTTAAGGAGCTCCACAGACGGGCGCGAGCCGCAGCTAAAAGCGCGGACACCAGAGACGGGCAGGAGACGCTAAGGCTGCTGCTGCCGCCACCAAGAAGCCTGTGTGCGAGTACAGGTCACTCTCCACACCCCTCTTCCGGGGAGCCTCTGCAGCCCGCCACTGCCAGGTTTCCGGGATCCAGGAACAACTTCGCCGCGAGAACG
Source organism: Pseudorca crassidens (assembly GCF_039906515.1). Taxonomy (NCBI): domain Eukaryota; kingdom Metazoa; phylum Chordata; class Mammalia; order Artiodactyla; family Delphinidae; genus Pseudorca; species Pseudorca crassidens. Next base: position 81,109,190 of record NC_090296.1, read on the forward strand.
CACGGCGCGCCTCAGGCTTGTGCAACGTCACGCCGTCACGCCGGCCTGTGCCGCCGCAGGCCCGCCCCGCACTCCATGCCCCTCCCTCCCCACCGGCCTGAGTGAGCCACAGCCCCCAATCAGCGGCTCCTTTAACCCCGTCCTGTCTGAGCGGAAAAACAGACGGCGACCTACACGCAGAGGCGGGGCCAAATCCAAAGCTGAGCCCCTGGGAGCTGTGAGAACAAAGAAGAGAAAGGGAAATCTCTCCCAGCAGCCTTAGAAGCAGCGATTAAAGCTCCACAATCAACTTGATGTACCCTGCATCTGTGGAATACATGAATAGACAATGAATCATCCCAAATTGAGGAGGTGGACATTTGAGAGCAAGATTTATGATTTTTTCCCCTTTTCCTCTTTTTGTGAGTGTGTATGTGTATGCGTCTGTGTGAGATTTTGTCTGTATAGCTTTGCTTCCACCATTTGTCCTAAGGTTTTATCCGCCCTTTTTTGTTTGTTTTTTTTTAAATTTTTTTTCTTAATAATTATTTTTAATTAAATAACTTTATTATATTTTACTTTATTTTATTTTACTTTATCTTCTTTCTTTCTTTCTTTCTTCCTACCTCCTTCCTTCCTTCCTCCCACTGTCCCTCCCTCCCTCCTTTTCTTTCTTTCCTTCTTTCTTTCTTCCTTCCTTCCTTCCTTCCTTCCCTCCTTTCTTTCTTTCTTCCTACTTCTACTAATTCTTTCTCTCTACCTTTTCTCCCTTTTATTCTGAGCCGTGTGGATGAAAGGCTCTTGGTGCTGCAGCAGGGAGTCAGTGCTGTGCCTCTGAGGTGGAAGAGCCAACTTCAGGACACTGGTCAACAAGAGACCTCCCAGCTCCACATAATATCAAACAGCGAAAATCTCCCAGAGATCTCCATCTCAATGCCAGCACCCATCTTCACTCAACGACCAGCAAGCTACGGTGGTGGACACCCTATGCCAAACAACTAGCAAAACAGGAACACAACCCCACCCATTAGCAGAGAAGCTGCCTAAAATCATAATAAGTCCACAGACACCCCAAAACACACCACCAGACATGGACCTGCCCACCAGAGAGACAAGATCCAGCCTCATCCACCAGAACACAGGCACTAGTCCCCTCCACCAGGAAGCCTACACAACCCACTGAACCAACCTTGGCCACTGGGGACAGACACCAGAAACAACGGGAGCTACGAACCTGCAGCCTGCAAAAAGGAGACCCCAAACACAGTAAGATAAGCAAAATGAGAAGACAGAAAAACACACCACAGGTGAAGGAGCAAGATAAAAACCCACCAGACCTAACAAATGAAGAGGAAATAGGCAGTCTACATGAAAAAGAATTCATAATAATGATAGTAAAGATGATCCAAAATCTTGAAAATAGAATAGACAAAATGCAAGAAACATTTAACAAGGACCTAGAAGAACTAAAGATGAAACAAACAATGATGAACAACACAATAAATGAAATTAAAAATACTCTAGATGGGATCAATAGCAGAATAACTGGGGCAGAAGAACGGATAAGTGACCTGGAAGATAAAATAGTGGAAATAACTACTGCGGAGCAGAATAAAGAAAAAAGAATGAAAAGAACGGAGGACAGTCTCAGAGACCTCTGGGACAACATTAAGTGCACCAACATTTGAATTATAGGGGTTCCAGAAGAAGAAGAGAAAAAGAAAGGGACTGAGAAAATATTTGAAGAAATTATAGTTGAAAACTTCCCTAATATGGGAAAGGAAATAGTTAATCAAGTCCAGGAAGCACAGAAAGTCCCATACAGGAAAACTCCAAGGAGAAATACACCAAGACACATATTAATCAAACTGTCAAAAATTAAATACAAAGAAAGCATATTAAAAGCAGCAAGGGAAAAACAACAAATGACACACAAGGGAATCCCCATAAGGTTAACAGCTGATCTTTCAGCAGAAACTCTGCAAACCAGAAGGGACTGGCAGGACATATTTAAAGTGATGAAGGAGAAAAACCTGCAACCAAGATTACTCTACCCAGCAAGGATCTCATTCAGATTTGATGGAGAAATTAAAACCTTTACAGACAAGCAAAAGCTGAGAGAGTTCAGCACCACAAAACCAGCTTTATAACAACTGCTAAAGGAACTTCTCTAGGCAAGAAACACAAGAGAAGGAAAAGACCTACAATAACAAACCCAAAACAATTTAGAAAATGGGAATAGGAACATACAAATCGATAATTACCTTAAATGTAAATGGATGAAACGCTCCCACCAAAAGACACATAATGGCTGAATGGATACAAAAAGAAGACCCATATATTTGCTGTCTACAAGAGACCCACTTCAGACCTAGAGACACATACAGACTGAAAATAAGGGGATGGAAAAAGATATTCCATGCAAATGGAAACCAAAAGAAAGCTGGAGTAGCAATTCTCATATCAGACAAAATAGACTTTAAAATAAAGACTATTACAAGAGGCAAAGAAGGACACTACATAATGATCAAGGGAGCGATCCAAGAAGAAGATATAACAATTGTAAATATTTATGCACCCAACATAGGAGCACCTCAATACATAAGGCAAATTCTAACAGCCGTAAAAGGGGAAATCGACAGTAACACAATCATAGTAGGGGACTTTAACACCCCACTTTCACCCATGGACAGATCATCCAAAATGAAAATAAATAAGGAAACACAAGCTTTAAATGATACATTAAACAAGATGGACTTAATTGATATTTATAGGACACTCCATCCAAAAACAACAGAATACACATTTTTCTCAGATGCTCATGGAACATTCTCCAGGATAGATCATATCTTGGGTCACAAATCAAGCCTTGGTAAATTTAAGAAAATTGAAACTGTATCAAGTATCTTTTCCGACCACAACGCTATGAGACTAGATATCAATTACAGGAAAAGATCTGTAAAAAATACAAACACATGGAGGCTAAACAATACAATACTTAATAACGAAGTGATCACTGAAGAAATCAAAGAGGAAATAAAAAAATATCTAGAAACAAATGACAATGGAGACACGATGACCCAAAACCTATGGGTTGCAGCAAAAGCAGTTCTAAGAGGGAAGTTCATAGAAATACAAGCCCACCTTAAGAAACAGGACATCTCGAATAAACAGCCTAACCTTGCACCTAAAGCAATTAGAGAAAGAAGAACAAAAGAACCCCAAAGTTAGCAGAAGGAAAGAAATCATAAAAATCAGATCAGAAATAAATGAAAAAAATGAAGGAAACAATAGCAAAGATCAATAAAACTAAAAGCTGGTTCTTTGAGAAGATAAACAAAATAGATAAACCATTAGCCAGACTCATCAAGGAAAAAAGGGAGAAGACTCAAATCAATAGAATTAGAAGTGAAAAAGGAGAAGTAACAACTGACACTGCAGAAATACAAAAGATCATGAGAGATTACTACAAGCAACTCTATGCCAATAAAATGGACAACCTGGAAGAAATGGACAAATTCTTAGAAAGGCACAACCTGCCAAGACTGAATCAGGAAGAAATAGAAAATATGAACAGACCAATCACAAGCACTGAAGTTGAAACTGTGATTAAAAATCTTCCAACAAACCAAAGTCCAGGACCAGATGGCTTCACAGGTGAATTCTATCAAACATTTAGAGAAGAGCTAACACCTATCCTTCTCAAACTCTTCCAAAATATAGCAGAGGGAGGAACACTCCCAAACTCATTCTACGAGGCCACCATCACCCTGATACCAAAACCAGACAAGGATGTCACAAAGAAAGAAAACTATAGGCCAATATCACTGATGAACATAGATGCAAAAATCCTCAACAAAATACTAGCAAGCAGAATCCAACAGCACATTAAAAGGATCATACACCATGATCAAGTGGGGCTTATTCCAGGAATGCAAAGATTCTTCAATATATGCAAATCAATCAACGTGATACACCATATTCACAAATTGAAGGAGAAAAACCATATGATCATCTCAATAGATGCAGAGAAAGCTTTTGACAAAATTCAACACCCATTTATGATAAAAACCCTGCAGAAAGTAGGCATAGAGGGAACTTTCCTCAACATAATAAAGGCCATATATGACAAACCCACAGCCAACATTGTCCTCAATGGTGAAAAACTGAAAGCATTTCCACTAAGATCAGGAACAAGACAAGGTTGCCCACTGTCACCACTCTTATTCAACATAGTTTTGGAAGTTTTAGCCACAGCAATCAGAGAAGAAAAGGAAATAAAAGGAATCCAAATCAGAAAAGAAGAAGTAAGCTGCCACTGTTTGCAGGTGACATGATACTGTACATAGAGAATCCTAAACATGCTACCAGAAAACTACTAGAGCTAATCAATGAATTTGGTAAAGTTGCAGGATACAAAATTAATGCACAGAAATCTCTGGCATTCCTATACACTAATGATGAAAAATATGAAAGTGAAATCAAGAAAACACTCCCATTTACCATTGCAACAAAAAGAATAAAATATCTAGGTATAAACCTACCTAAGGAGACAAAAGACCTGTATGCAGAAAATTATAAGACACTGATGAAATAAATTAAAGATGATACAGATAGATGGAGAGATATACCATGTTCTTGGATTGGAAAAGTCAACATTGTGAAAATGACTCTACTACCCAAAGGAATCTACAGATTCAATGCAATCCCTATCAAACTATCACTGGCAGTTTTCACAGAAGTAGAACAAAAAATTTCACAATTTGTATGGAAACACAAAAGACCCCAAATAGCCAAAGCAATCTTGAGAACGAAAAACGGAGCTGGAGGAATCAGGCTCCCAGACTTCAGACTATACTACAAAGCTACAGTAATCAAGACAGTATGGTACTGGCACAAAAACAGAAATATAGATCAATGGAACAGGATAGAAAGCCCAGAGATAAACCCACGCACATATGGTCACCTTATCTTTGATAAAGGAGACAGGAATGTACAGTGGAGAAAGGACAGCCTCTTCAATAAGTGGTGCTGGGAAAACTGGACAGGTACTTGTAAAAGTATGAGATTAGATCACTCCCTAACACCATACACAAAAATAAGCTCAAAATGGATTAAAGACTTAAATGTAAGGCCAGAAACTATCAAACTCTTAGAGGAAAACATAGGCAGAACACTCTATGACATAAATCACAGCAAGATCCTTTTTGACCCACCTCCTAGAGAAATAGAAATAAAAACAAAAATAAACAAATGGGACCTAATGAAACTTCAAAACTTTTGCACAGCAAAGGAAACCATAAGCAAGACCAAAAGACAACCCTCAGAATGGGAGAAAATATTTGCAAATGAAGGAACTGACAAAGGATTAATTTCCAAAATTCACAAGCAGCTCATGCAGCTCAATAACAAAAAAAAACAGACAACCCAATCCAAAAATGGGCAGAAGACCTAAGTAGACATTTATCCAAAGAAGATATACAGACTGCCAACAAACACATGAAAGAATGCTCAACATCATTAATCATTAGAGAAATGCAAATCAAAACTACAATGAGATATCATCTCACACCAGTCAGAATGGCCATCATCAAAAAATCTAGAAACAATAAATGCTGGAGAGGGTGTGGAGAAAAGGGAACACTCTTGCACTGCTGGTGGGAATGTGAATTGGTACAGCCACTATGGAGAACAGTATGGAGGTTCCTTAAAAAACTACAAATAGAACTACCATATGACCCAGCAATCCCACTACTGGGCATATACCCTGAGAAAACCATAATTCAAAAAGAGTCATGTACCAAAATGTTCATTGCAGCTCTATTTACAATAGCCCAGCGATGGAAACAACCTAATTGCCCATCATTGGATGAATGGATAAAGAAGATGGGGCACATATATACAATGGAATATTACTCACCATAAAAAGAAACAAAATTGAGCTATTTGTAATGAGGTGGATAGACCTAGAGTCTGTCATACAGAGTGAAGTAAGTCAGAAAGAGAAAGACAAATCCCGCCTGCTAACACATATATATGGAATTGAAGAAAAAAAAAATGTCATGAAGAACCTAGGGGTAAGACAGGAATAAAGACACAAACCTACTAGAAGACGGACTTGAGGATATGGGGAAGGGGAAGGGTGAGCTGTGACAAAGCGAGAGAGAGGCATGGACATATATACACTACCAAACGTAAGGTAGATAGCTAGTGGGAAGCAGCCGCATAGCACAGGGAGATCAGCTTGGTGCTTTGTGACCGCCTGGAGGGGTGGGATGGGGAGGGTGGGAGGGAGAGAGACGCAAGAGGGAAGAGATTATGGGAACATATGTATATGTATAACTGATTCACTTTGTTATAAAGCAGAAACTAACACACCATTGTAAAGCAATTATACTCCAATAAAGATGTTTTTTAAAAAAAAAGAATTGAATAAATAGGATACACGCCACACTGCTAATTGGAGAAATGTAATATTATAAAAACCTCCTGCAAAATTGCCAGAGCCATGAGAACATGTGTGAAAGACACGTGGGGAAGAGCAGGTCCAGTAGATTTACAAACATGTGAGGCAGAGAAAAAAAGTTTATTGTTGAATGCTACTGAGATTTTGTTTGTTACAAAGTAATAGCTAATAAATACCCTTCCACTTAAAAAACTTACATCTTTTCAAATACATGGCTGAGTTCATAAGTAAGGGAAATTCAACGGGCCACAAATGAGAAGGAAATAAATCTCAAGTGGTAGCTGTGAGCTGTACACTTAACCTTGATGCTCTTCCCTGTAAATATGTTATATTTCAATTTAAAAGTATATCAAAGGTCATAAATTTGAAAGTTAAAGAAATTGAACTAGCTATTTAAAATTTACTTACACAAAAAAAGAAATTCAGACAAAGTTCTACCAAATAGACATAATCACATTCCTACCCAAAATAGAAAAAGAGAAAAAGTATCCCAACTTATCTTATAAGTCTAATATCACTTTAGTACCAATAGTACATAAGGAGAGTATGATAAGGGAAATTAATGTCTGTCGTACTGATTAACATAGATGGAAAAATCTAAATAAAATTGTAGCATACTAAATGCTGGGGAGAAAGGAACAATATAAACTACTTTAGTTTATCCCAAAAATGCAAGCATGATTTAACATTTGAAAATCTATTAATGTGTTTCACTAAACTAACAGAATAGAGTCCTAGAAATCTGCATAGAAATCCTCTTCCATCTTTGGGTAAATACCAATCTGTTCTTATTTATAAGATTTGAACTCAAGGCTAGGTAAATAACAAATTAAGAATACCAGAAAGCTATAAACGGAACAAGTCCCAGAACTCTCAAAGGATTAGGAGACAATTGAGTTCTAAACAGTCAGAATGGAGAGGGCTTTTTGAACATCCAGGACATTCATTAGAGACTCCAAAAGGATTATTTCTTAGCAGTAGGGTTAAATTAGCCCTAAAGTAAGGGATACTCTTGAGCTACCCTAACAAAGCTTAAAAGCAAGACTCAAGAGGGTCAAGCTGGTCTACAAATAACTACTTTCCAAAATAAACTCATCATTCTTTAAAGAAAAACAACAAAGTCCAGATGTTCAACAGTATAACATTTGCAATATCTAGCATCCAATAATCAAAGAAAAATTAGACATGCAAAGAAGTAGAAAAAATATGTCACAAAACACAGAGATCATGAATTCTTTAAAAACAATCCAGATGTGACAGAGAAGAAGGAATTAGCAAATGACTTAAAAACAGCTATTCTACATATGTTCAAGGATTTAAAAGAAAACATGAACATAATTAGAGGATAAAATATTTTTAATTAGCAGGAAACTTCTAGAGCTGAGAAATGAAATAAATGAAAAATTCACTTCATGAACTTAATAGTGGATTACACACTCTAGAAGAAAGCATCAGTAAACTTGAAAGAAAGAGTAGACATTATTCAAACTAAAGCACAGAGGAAAATATGGTGAAAATTAAACAGAGCTTCAACAACCCAATTTAAAGGTCTAACATATGGGTAATTGAAGATCTTGAAAAGGAGAAAGTGGAGAAGCAGAAGAAATACTTGGCTGAAAATGTCCCAATTTTGATGAAAGGTGTAAACACATACAAAATTACACCAAGGCATATTATGATGTTGAACTGAGGTCTGTTTCACATGATTGTTTACATGCTCCAGCTCTGGACTTAAAATTAGGGCCAGATGTCCACAAAAAGTCTTGTACACAAATGTTCATTGCAACTTTATTCTTATTAGCTCCAAACTGGAAACACTCAAATTTCCATCAAAGCTAAATGGAGAAACAAATTGTGGTATATCTATTCAATGAATACTACTCAGCAATAAAAAGAAACAAGCTACCCATACAACCAATAACATGGATAAATCTCAAAAACATATTGCTAAGCAAAGAAGCCAGAAATGAAAGAATGCATACTGTATGATTCCATTTGTATGAAAATCTAGAAGAAATGTAAATGTTGCTTAATAGATCAATTCATTGGATAAGTACATGGAAGGTAATATTCTGAAATAGTCTGCTTTTTTCTTTTGTCTTTCTAAGTTCATAATCTCCTCCCTGGCTGGCCCAAGGACACTTGTGGTGTGGAGGAAGGGAGGAAGTCACATGGTTGTACAAGAGAATTAAGATTATTACAAAAGGACCCAAAATGTTCAGATTCTGACATTTCAAATGTAATTTTGTATCATTAAAATATCATATCAAAATATAAATATAACTGTCTTACAATGGTTTATAAACAAGCCATTGTCTTGAAAGAATGTCTAAGTTATTCTTTCTTCTTCCTTAAGATTTTAGGACCAAGCCTACAGGATCTGCTCAAGTTCTCTGAGTTTTTCCCAGAGGGCATTCCTTCTGCCTGTTAGGATTTCTGGTAGAAGGGAGATAACACAGAGTGAAAGGGGGCAACCCTAAGACCCAGCGCATTATGAATAAATGAGGAAGATGGAGAGGGAGGGGGAGTCAGAAAAGGAAGATACCTCAGTGTTCACTTTCTCTGCACTCTACTCCCCAACTTGAAGGTGACTCCTTTGGAGAAAGGTGTCTTCGGGTATATACTACAGAAAAATTGAGGAAAACACCAAGAGGAGAATGGTTCTATGCCAACATGGGATAATAACTATGAGGGCAGAATGGTGTGGTTAGGCAGCCAGATGGTTTTGTTTGCAGTCCTGAGCCTGCCTCAGTTCCAGAGTGGTATGAATACAGTGAGCCTTCCCAGGGTACATCCTGGAAAAGATGGTGTGACTCTACAACAAAGGCTGACCATCTGGCCCTAGATATAATGCATGGCAGTGCCTGAGGTGGGCCAGCAAGAGTTGACAGACGACCAAGTCAGCCAGAAAGCACCTCTGGGCCCAAACAAATTAGAGATACCCCAGACTATGTGTTATACCAGCTGCAGACTTTAGCCACAAAAGCGCATGGTGAGTAGCAGTCTAGAGGGACAAGTAACATTACTCCAAAAATCAATGGAATCAAAGGGTTCTTCTTCTCTCCTACCCAAGTTCAGGATTGTCTCTTCCCTAAAACTGAGACACCATCTTGGAGAGGAAATTGACAGAAGGATGAGAGACTGAAATTCCTGAGTTGCTGAGTATTTTTTCCAGAGATTGAGAGCTATCTAAAGGTACTTTAAAAAGAAAACAAAAAACCAACATGCTCTCAAAAATAGTCCCCAGATATAGTACAGTCTGCCGCTTCAGTGGTTGTGTTCCTTTGTTATTTTGGTTCCCACTTCATGGCTGTAGGTGTGAACCCCACCATTTTCTTCTTCATCGCAACAATAACAAACACTGAGAAAGAGGAGCTAGGCTTCCGCCAAGAACTCACCCTTGACTTCAGTGTTTCAGCTTTCAAGACCTGATTGTTTTCTCTTCTCTCCCAGGGACCACTAGCTACCTTATTACCAGGACGAATGACCCTTTGACAGCACGACTGCAACCCAGAATCTCCCCCAAATTGCAACCTTAGAGATGCCAATAGCACTGAAAAACTAATCAAGATCAGAAGGTGAGGAATACAAGTACATTAGTACACATATAATCTCCAAGTTAATTGACAATTTTCTTGGCTTGCAAAAAAATCATTTCTAAAGTTTCTTTTGACATATTTATTGCTTTTTGCTTACAGCCTGTATACTGCTGGTATTCTTAATGTATCAGGGATTCCACCGTATGAGAATACTGCTTTTATTCTATTTGCAGTCCATTTCGTAAAATGTTGAACTAGAAGCAATAGCTTCCTCCTTCTTCAAGCAATCACTATTATTCTCTTACTCAGTTTTTCCTATTAACAAGATACCAGTTAGATCAGCTATTTACTAAAAGAATATTCCATAAAACAGCTGAAACTAAGGGGCTTGGTTATTAACAGTGAAGGCAGATAAATAATAAACTAAAATAAATGGCTGGCTTGCTATTTAAGCTGCTTGACAACTTGGGTTAATCCAACTTTAAACTGCCTTTTGCCATTATACGTAATTGATTAATAAAACAGTACTAGATAGAAGTTATTTTTTTAAATCTACATCAACCAGTAAATAATTGCTTAATTTCTTCAAAGTAACTCAGACTTTTCATAATAATAATAATTACAGCAACCATTTATCAAGGGTCTGCTACATGTCAGATACTTTACATGCATTATTTCTAACCTTCACCACAATCCATCTGGGCAAAGTATTAACACACCCATTTTACAGAAAACGAAACACACTCAGAGATTTTAAGTGACTCAGGGGACAACACGATCTCAGTTCTTCCAATTTCCTTCAGTGTTTCAGTTTACAATGTGTCAAATGACTTGTCAGTTCAGTCATGCAACCATTTTCACTGATTTATTCACTGACTGAACTGATGTAATTGACTCATTGTCTTGGATTTGGGGAGATACAGCTTGATAGCTACAAAGAACATGTTAAGTGTCCGTGAAATAATGGAGTGTGGATTGGCTCAGGTCATCTTAAAGATTCTGCTCACAAGGGCCCCAACATCAAACTGGTTTTAATAATTAAATTGATCCACATTTCCCAGAGCAAGAAGCTGTGGCTACATTCTGTCAGCTTGTCGTGTACTACCAAATCTTGTGTGGTGTGCAAAAATCAAATTGTCATCCTCAACGTTAAAGAGGTTCCATTACCTTAGTCTAAAAGAAAGAAGCAATATTGTTGAGTTACTGATCTGTTCCAAGAGCAGCACTGAATGTAAATGGATGTTCATTCTGCAGCTTTGCTTACTGTACCCTTTTTTTGATGATGAGTAGATAGACCAAAGGGTTGCACTTTGTTGAAAATGATATTCCTTGTCTCCAGTCTGGAAGGGCAGAAGTTTTCACACAAGTCATAGAACAAGAAGTCTCATGTTACTATTCAGGAATGGCATATCTCTTTAAGCTCTTCCCAGTGGCTTTTATGGCAATGAAGAAACCAAGAGCATATTTTTCTTGCCATCTTACATGCTGTTTTTAGTCTTTATCTGGCAGCATGCCTGGAGTGTGAGGGTTGGTCTCCAGATAGATCTTTAAGTCTTTCTCCTTGCCAATTACCATCACTCAAATACCCTCATTATCAGTGGGTATCTTAAACTCCGGGTTACGCCTCCTTTTTACTCCACTTCCAGAAGTAGAGCTTCTAAAATAGCTGCTTCTATTAATGATGCCACTCAGCTGACCATTTGTCTGTGCCTAAAGATGGAGTTGGAAAGACAACAGTTTCTGAAAGAAAAGGTAAATAACTTAATGATAAAGTTTTTATATACAAAAGCGCATTTTCTCTACCTAATATGACATAAAAATTAATGCTCTACAAAGGAGCCAAAGTTTCTAAAAGTAAAATGCTTTGCATATATCAATATTAGATCCTTTATTTTGCTTACATGATTTACACCAACTCTCACAGATAATTGTAGTATCTTTCATCTCGTGTTTTCCTTCATCCCACTCACTCTAACAAACATCCAATAAGTTTCTCACTCCTGCTATATTTCCATTTCTATTTCTTAAAGTCTTTTTAAGACATAAGCATAGAAGAAAAGACTGAAAGAGAATTTAATAAATGTTATATTTATGTTAAATTGTATGACAATACAGTCAGCCCTCTTTATCTGCAGTTTCCACATCTGAAAATTCAACCAACTACAGGTGGAAAATATTTGGGGGAAAAAAATTCCAGAAAGTTCCAAACAGCAAAACTTGAATTTGCTGTGCATGGCGACTATTTACATAGCATTTACATTGTATTAGGTATTATAAATAATCTAGAAATGATTTAAAGTATCAATATAAGGGAGGATGTGCTCAGGTTATATGCAAATACTGCACCATTTTATATAAGGGACTTGAGCATTCTCGGATTTTGGTATCCATGGGGGTCCTGGAACCAATCCCCCATGGATACCGAGGGACGACTGTATATTCGTATATATATGGGGGAAATACAAAGGAAGAAATAAATTATTTTCATTCTGCTTGGCAGTCTCACAGAGGGCTTCCAGAAGCTGGCATGTAAGTTGACTCTTGAACTTGGTCCCATGGTGGCCCAAGACATTCCTAACTTAGGTAATAGAATGAACAAAGCCACAGGAGAGGGAAATAGGAAATTGGTGGCCTGATGAGTTGCCCAGTGGGATTCAAGTATTAGTGTATGGAGGGTTTGGCAAGGTGGAATAATTCAAGATCATAGAAAGCCATCTTGGGCTTGATTCTGTCAGGAGACAGGAAATACTGGAGGTTTTAAGTAATACTGTCTCCAATAAAGCTCACTTTATTTGCTGAAACAAACTTTAATCAACGAATCAGTGCTTTGTTGAGATGGCATAATCCATTTGACAGCTCTCCATCCGGTCTCACACATGCATGCTGCCGGAGCTGGCTGTAGCTTTACAGCCCCAGATGAGTCACTATGTTGATCCTGAACCACTAGACTTTTAAAGGTAAATCTGAAAGAGGAGGTGAGCTACCTCACCTGCTTCTAGTCTGGAAAGAGAGTCAGGCTTAGGCACAAACCACTGGGGGCTAAGTTCTGGCAGCCAGGAAAAGACTGCAGAAATAGAGAAAGGAGATGTCTTCTGGAACGCCCATTCTAGGTTGTTCCCATAACAATTCTCATTGCTCCTCCTTTCTCTTCCTCTTCCTCTCTCTCATTTTCTCCCTGAGAGAAGGAAAAGATGATCTCTGTCGATGTGAAAACGAGCTAGCCTTTTATCTCCATCACTGCCCTAAAGAGGTACCATAAGGTACAGAAGCCAACTGTACTTGGATGGAATGCGTGGCACACATGAAGAGTATGCCACAGAAAGTTCATTCTGCATGGTGAGAATTGGCCATGGGCTGTATGAATTGAGGTGATGTGTCATATATTTAGTGGCATGTGGCATTCCATGGCATGGAGCATTCCCCACATCATTGCCAGAATTTCTGGTGCAATTAGCTTGAATAGTTCCTGTCTACTCCATCCCTATTTCCAATGCCTGATGCCTGAGATGAGGTCCTCCATCACCTCTTACTTGAAATACTGCAAGAATGTCCCAACTGGTGTTTGGGGTTGGTGGGGGTGGGGGTGGGGGCGGGGAGGAAGAGGAGATAATTAACTTTTATTGAGAGTAGGGCGGGATTTTTTTAACACTTATCTTTTAAACTTTATTTTTAAATAATTTCAAGCTTATAGAAAATTTACAAGAAAAGCACAAATCTCCTCTACGCCCTAACCCCGGATTCACCAGTTGTTATAATTTCACAACATTTGCTTTAGCATTTTCTTCCTCTCCATATTTTTTTTCCTAAACAATTATGAGTTGGTTGTATATATCATGCTATTTTACCCATTTACATTTCAGCGTGTATTTTCTTACATAACTATACTACAGTTATAAAACTGAGAAAATCTAACATTGATAGAGTCTTTTTATCTAACCTAAAGACCATATTCCGATTTCACTTATTGCCCCAATAATGTCTTTTGTAGTATTTTTTTTCTAGTGCAGAATCCAGTCCAGGACAATGAATCACAGTCGTCATGTCTCTTCAGTCTCCTTTAATACGGAATGGTTACTTGGTCTTTCTTTTGAATAATGTAGGCCAGGTATTTTATACAATGTCCTTCAGTACGGGTTTGTGTGCTGTGTCAAATGACTACGTTTAGGTTGTGCATTTGTGGCTGGAATACCAAGAAGTGAGGTTGTGTCTTTTTCCATGGTATCACGTTGGTGGCAAATCATGTTTTTGGGGTGATGTTAGTTTTGTTCACTTGGTGAAAGTGTTGTCTATTTCTCCACTGGATTGCTAATATTTTCCCTATTGTAATAAATATTTATAGTGAGATACATCTATATAATATGAACACCCTGTTCTTCATTAACTTTCCTCCACTCAATTTAGCATTCATTGATGACTTTTACCTAAATTAATTTTTTCCATGATGGTTGCAAAATGGTGTCTTTAAAATTTTCCTCATCCCTTCCACATTTATTCATTGACATATTACCATAAAAAAGAGCTTTCTCTCCTTACTTATTTATCTATTTATCATTATAGACTCACGGATTCTTATTTTATTCAGTAGAGTAGAATCCATTACTTCCTTATTTATTTTTGATGCCCAAATTATCCCAGATTTGACCAGTGGAAGCCCCTTCAGCCTGGCTCTTATGTCTCTTTTGACAGGCCCCCATCATTTTTTGTGAGCACTTCCTCACTTTTATGCAAGATGTTCCAGTTTCATTTGGTACCTTTCCTGCTCCAGCCATGGCATCTGTAAGGCATCATTATAAATAAATAGTTTCCCAACAAACCTACAAGCTAGGTACTATTAATGTTCCCATTATACAGATGAAGAAACTAAGACCCAGAGAGGTTAAATAAATACCCCAGGGACATAGAGCTATTAAATAGTGAAGCCACTAGTGTTGCTGCTTAGAAGGCTTGTCTTGTCTCTCTCCCAAGTCCCCACCCACACATCCCAAATCCACTCTCTACAAAGTTAACAGAATGATATACCTCAAAGGGAAGCACTGAACCTCTTCACCACAGAGCAACGCCTTGGCACCTGGCATTTACACACTAAATACTTGTTGAAGTGAATGGAATTAAACTGACAAAAGGTGAATGAATAAATCCTATCACCACTTTCTCCTTTGCCATATTTTTGGTGATCTAGCCCAGGGAGCGACAAAGGGATTTCTAGCAAGAAGTGAGAATAGAAGAAAGTGAGGGTGCTGTCAGCTTATAGGGCAAATGTGAAGGTGCCTCTGATGATATCAAGCCCTGGGGCCAATCTGGATCTACTTATACCCCAGGTAACTTCCACTTCTACACCATCACAACAATCTCTCACTCCTCTCTCCTACATTCCCCTAGCTCTCAGAACCTCTCTATTCCTTTTTTTTTTTTTGAAGTATTGTTTTTTTTTTTAACATCTTTATTGCTTTACAATGGTGTGTTAGTTTCTGCTTTATAACACAGTGAATCAGCTATATGTATACATATATCCCCATATCCCCTCCCTCTTGCATCTCCCCCCACCCTCCCTATCCCACTCCTCTGTGTGGTCACAAAGTACTGAACTGATTTCCCTGTGCTATGCGGCTGCTTCCCACTAGCTACCTATTTTACATTTGGTAGTGTATATATGTTCATGCCACTCTCTCACTTCGTCCCAGCTTCCCCTTTCCCGTGTCCTCAAGTCCATTCTCTACGTCTGTGTCTTTACTCCTGTCCTGCCCCTAGTTTCTTCAGAACTTTTTTTTTTAGATTCACATATATGTGTTAGCATACAGTATTTGTTTTTCTTTTTCTGACTTACTTCACTCTGTATGACAGACTGTAGGTCCATCCACCTCACTACAAATAACTCAATTTCGTTTCTTTTTATGCAACCCCTGTATCACTGATTTTACTCTCAGTCTGTCACCACCTTGTGTCTTCATTTCCTTCTTTATCCAACTTAGACCCAGTCGCTCAATCATTCAAATACCTCCCAACCTCTATTCCCAACTTCCTAATTGTTCTTTCCCTGCAAACTCTCAGACTTGGAAGAACCCACACATCTCACTCCTTCAGTGACGTCGCTGAGCACTTCTGGAGAAAATTACACAATGATATGGATGGCTGGCACCACACGTCTCCCTTGGCAAGGTTCAGCAATCTTTCGACTTGGTCCTGGTCAGCTTCCTGTCCCACTCCCCTCAAACAGCGATTCTAAGCTCGTACCGCTCTCCTTGCGTTCTCTCCCCAGCGCCCCCTTTCTCTGAGTGCCTCCTTCAACTGGAGGGAAGTCCAGGCTCTCAAGCAGAAACCACATCATCTTCTGGGTCCCACACCTCTATTTAATCCGTATGTACAGCAGCCTTCACTTCCTTCCTTCTAAAAGTTAAAAGAGGTAACTTTTAACCTTTACAAAACATATCTTATGCTCTGGATCCCAGCTTGTACTACAACCTTCTTCCATTATAAAGAGAAATTATATCTTTTTCCTATATTCTTAATCTCTCAATTAGTCTGTACATCTTCTCTTTTACTGCTTTCTTTTTAGCCATAAAAATAAGCTCAGTTCTCTCTTATCTTAAAAAGTATTAATAAAACATCCCTTGATCCTACATCTTCCCTTTATCAATTGTCATATTGTTTTTATTTTTCCCATGAATAAGATTCTTGAAATTAGTTTACGATTACACTGCCTCCACTTTCTCACCTCCTTTTCACTCCTCGAACCGACTTTAATTTGCCAATCTACCCATACCACCCCACCAAAACTGCCTGCTCCAAGGTCACCCATGACCTCTTAATTGCTGAACCCAGTGGACACTTTCCAGACCTTATCTTATTTAGCTGCTCCCTCCCTTTCATCTTGTTTTCCCTTCAAAAAAAATTTATTAGACATTGAGGACACTGTAGTGAACCAAACATGCCTGACATTGTCCTTATGGAATGGCACATTTCACCAGGAGAAACAGATATTAAGCAAATAATTACGTGATTAATTATTAATTAAGTGTAAATGTGATCATGCTACAAAGAAATTTTAAGTGGTATTATAAGAATAGAGAATCTAGCCTAATCTACAGGGGAAATGGTCAAGAAAAACTTCCCCATGGAAATGGCATTTAAAGTGAGAGCTGAAGAATGAATAGCAGTTAGCCTAGAGATGGGGGATGGTAGAGGAGAGAAGAGCTTTCCAGATGGAGGATACAGAAAGTGCAAAAACCCTAAGGGTGGGCAGGAGGCTAGGCTGTTAGAGCAACATAGAGAAGGACAGTGTGACTGGACCAAAGAGAATGAGGAGATTCCAGATAGGGCTGGGGATGGGGGGACAGGAGTAGAATCAATCAGTCTTCAGAGCTTATCCTAAGAATGGTGCATTTCCATTGAAGGTTTTAAATAGGAATATGATGGGACCATATTTTACTCCAGAGCCACAACCATCATGTCCAAATAATGGCAGCTTGGTGATGGTAGTGGAGATAGAGGGAAACAAATGGGTTAAAGATGCGTTTAGGGGGTATACTTATTAGTCCCTGGGAATTGATTGGATTGAGGGAGAACAGTGGTTAAAAAAAAAGAGAAGTAACAAGGATAAAACCTAAATTTCTAGCACAAGCAACTAAGTGGATGGTAATACCATTTACCAAGACAGTGAACACAAGAGAAGGTACTTCCTCAGGGTTGAAAATCATAAATTTGAGGTGCCAGACATGTGGAGATGTCCATGGAGAGTTGGATATCTAGGTCTAAAGTTCAAGAGCAAGTCTAGGCTGAAGATATAAATTGGGGTGTCTGCAGCAAATGGAGGGTGACTAAAGCCAAAGGAGGAAGATGTGAGATTGATCACAGAGACATGGAAGAGTGAGGAGAAGGCTCCTCTCTACCTCTTTGCCCACATCCTCTGCCCTACAGCCGCCTGTTCTCTAGATGACGTGTTCTTCCTCTCTCTTTTGTTTCTTCACATACTATTTCCTCCGGGCATGTCCTTCTCCTCACCTCTTCCTTAGCTCATATTTCTTCTTTAAGGTTCAATTCAGGTGCCATAACTCCTCTACAGCTTTCTCTTATCTTCCCATTGGCTGTGTGTTTGCTTCCCATTGGTGAGATGTTGCTTCTATCTGGTCTTATCATTCCTTTTACATACCTCTACTCATCACACTGTAATACGATGTTTCTCCCTCTACTCCATTGTACATTTCTCAAGGATAGAACTCTACTTTTTTACTTTGAGTCCTAGGGCCTACCACAATATACACTTGGAAGAAAGAAAAAAGTTCTGCTTTGTGAGTCATGCAGTCTCTGAGTGTTAGAGCCAGAATGAACTTTGGATAATTTCTACTCCAACCTATTTTACAGGTGGAGAAACTGAGGCCCAATCACATATTAATCAGTGGCAGAAACATATTTAGAATCTAGTTTCTCTGAAAGGGAACCCTCCTACACTGTTGGTGGGAATGTAAATTGGTGCAGCCACTATGGAGAACAGTATGGAAGGTCCTTAAAAAATTAAAAATAGAGTTACCATATGATCCAGCAATCCCACTCCTGGACATACATCCAGAAAAGATGAAAACTATAATTTGAAAAGATACATGCACCCCCAATGTTCATAGAGGCACTATTTGCAATAGGCAAGACATGGAAACAACCTAAGCGTCCATCGACAGATGAATGGATAAAGAAGATGTGGTATATATATACAATGGAATATTACTCGGCCATAAAAAATGAATGCAATATTGCCATTTGCAGCAACATGGTTGGACCTAGAGATTAGGTGCAGTAAGCCAGACAGAGAAAGACAAATATTATATGATATCACCTATGTGTGGAATCTAAAATAATAATACAAATGAACTTATTTACAAACCAGAAACAGACTCACAGGCATAGAAAACAAACTTATGGTTACCAAAGAGGAAAGAGGGTGGGAAGGGATAAATTAGGAGTACTGGATTAACAGATACACACCATTATCCACTATATATAAAATAGATAATATGACAAGGATTTACTGTATAGCATAGGTTACTATATTCAATATCTCATAATAACCTCTAATGGAAAAGAACAGGAAAAAATATGTATGTATGAATCACCTTGCTGTACACCTGAAACTAACACAACATTGTAAATTAACTATACTTCAATTATAAAAAGAGAGAGACTAAAAATAAATTTCAACTCATGTTGCAAAAAAAAAAAAAAGGAATCTAGTTTTTCTGGCTCCCAGGCTACTGGTCTTCCCATTATCTGATTATCAAACAACCCAAGAAGCTATTTACTCAATAACTTGCATGCAGAATGTATGCAATGTAGGTCTTTTTTAAAGATGGAATGCTAAAAGATAAGTACAAACATAAAACTGAAGTTACCTGAGAGATGCAGAATGAATTGGGAATCTATAGTAATATCGAGTTTAGATACATGATTAATAAAAGTAAAAGGTATCTAAATTTCATCGATTGTTCATATACGGTCCTATCCAAGCTCGGAGGGTAGAGGGTTGACTATAATAATAATAATAATAATAGAGGCCAATGATATTTATTGAATCCTCACCATGAATCAAGTATTAGGATAAATTCCTTCATGCATCAACTCATTTGGTCATCTTGTCATAGCCCTATGAGAAGTTTCAAAGTGTTAGTTATCGCCTAAGGTCACATAGTTAACTAGTGGCTGAGCCAGCATTTAGATCCAGGCAGTCTTACCGTAAAGGTTTTTTTAAACCACAGGGCTCTCCTGCCTTTATTAATGAAACCTGCCTATCCTCTGCACTTAGGCAACTCTGACTGCCAGCTTCTTCTCTTTGCTGACCTCTTTTTAAAAAGTTAAAAGGGGAAGGATTATTCCTCAAAGTAATCCCTAATTGATAGAAAATAAATGAAATGAACTATTTCTTCTTCCCCAAACACTTCTTTGAGTCTGAAAGAAAAATATTTAAGTGGAAAGAAGCTAAAATTTGTCCATTTTGAGCCAGGCTTCATTACGTTTTCTTTTTTATAGAATGAAGAATATACAACTGTGCCATGTCTTCTATTCGTCCCTGTTTCTTTCCATATTTTGCTGTCAGGGCTATCTCGGATTATAAACTGTAGATGGCAGTGATCAAGTTAAGGTTTGTTCAGTGTCTGGACAATGGTATATATATTGTATAATACATAACAAACACTATTTGTAATTACAATAAGGGTAAGTTCTGGAAGAGGTAAACAAGGGTATAAAATTCATCTTCCGTATGGTTATTATTCCATTTATATGAGAAGTCCACTAAATTCACTGAACCATATCAGGCCACATCTGTTTGAAAACCTACCAGTTTTTATGAACATTAAATAAAAATGGTTAGATTTAATGACCATTTATCATATTCATGCAAGAATAATGAAATGGAAACGTAGCAAAAAGGAGGCCACGCTGATAAAGAAAGGAGTTGTAAATGCTAACAAGTTCCATATTTTATTTTTTATATTTTCAAATATCTGCTATTTATGCTCGAGAACTTTCTTTAATTGGAGAACATTTTTGTTTCAGTGTTGTTTTCTTTCATGCTGAAGTATTAAACTAAGTAGCATGGACTCAGAAAATATGCCGAACATATTTACATATAAACTTTACTCACAAGAGCTAGGTTTTTGAACCTTAAAAGAAACTGCTTGGATGAACAATTTTACCACAAGGAGAAACAATGAACTACAGCCCTTAAACCGAGTGAAGGTGTAAAGCTGGGGACGGGGGGAAGGGAGAGACGGACAAGAAGTGAAAAAAAGTTCTCCTTGCTGTATTTTATAGGTGAAGTAAATTCCACTTGGATTAGACCTTCCAAGTTACTATGACAGAGAGTAAAGAGAGGTGGAGAAGAAACTTTGAGTGACATTTTTGACAGTAAGCTACAGAAATAACAATTTGACAGAAGACGCCATCATAAATATAAGATCATCTCAGGCATGAATAGGATTCCCCTTAGTGTAGAAACGATGGAGCATGTGTAGGATTCAATTTGGGGTGAAGGGAAGAGCCAGGCGGGAAGGTTACCCAGAAGCAGGCTGCCAGTGCTGCAGTCTAGGAACTCTCATACTAGTTTAAACATCCCTCGTGAACATTTTTGGAGATTTTGAGGCACTGCTCTCAGTTACTCCTATTTATATCTGTTTCTAGTTTGATTGAGCTGACGTGTAGCCAATAAGGTTAGGATTTCTATTAATACAAAATTTGTTTTTATGCCAGTACTGAGATCTATTTATCCTTCAGGTAGAGGAGAGACCTCATTCTTGCCTAATCAATATAGACATCACAGATTAACCACAAATCTTCATATAGGCAAACAGAGCAGTCAATAGCTTATTATTTAACAAGAATTCCATTGTCAGTGTGCTGGGAAGAAAAATATTAGTAGAAAAGTCTGTGTATAGTATTATAAATACTGCTCTAATATAAAGGGCAGAAGATGGGAAGCACCCTATCATACAAAAATTGGCCTCAAGAGGGCTTCCCTGGTGGCGCAGTGGTTGAGAGTCCGCCTGCCGATGCAGGGGACATGGGTTCGTGCCCCGGTCTGGGAAGATCCCACGTGCCGCGGAGCGGCTGGGCCCGTGAGCCATGGCCGCTGAGCCTGCGCGTCCGGAGCCTGTGCTCGGCAACGGGAGAGGCCACAACAGTGAGAGGCCCGCGTACCGCAAAAACAAAAAGAAAAACAAAAACAAAAATTGACCTCAAGAGATTTAGGATCTTGTCCATATAACTAGCTTGTCCAGCTAGCTAGTTATATGAGTTGGACTGGTCAGTTGCCATCTTTAGACCTCCAGTTCTTTGTTGGAAAGATAAGAGACGCTGATCAAATTGTCCCAAAAGCCTACCTTTCAGCTTTGAAATCCATGACAAATAAATATTATATTTTGAATTTTCATTAGGTTAAGGATTTAACAATCAGCTGAAACAGGATGACTAACCCATAACATGTTCCAGAAAAATAAGAAATGACATGTTGAAGAGCATTTAAATTGAACAAAACAGATTTGTGTGTGTGCCACTATTGATATACAAATGCTGAATGTGTTTTACTGTATCTACCGAGTGTGATTGATAGGAGATGCATCAATTTCAAGGTTTGTGAATTTAAGTAAATTGTCAGTGGTATAGCTTCTTTAAAAAAATTATATCCTTACAGAGAGCAGACAAATTGAGACAGATATACATAGAGCATCAGTTTAGCACAAATATCCACTTACAGTTGTGAAAAAAAATGTGTATATATATGTGTGTGTGTGTGTGTGTGTGTGTATGTATGCATGTAGTTGGGAATTTTTCAAAAAATTTGAAGACCGTTTTTTAAATTGCTTATGCTTTTTAGAATGCTTAACATTTCTGTTTTGAAAACAACTTGTCTTCCTTTTCAAAATGTACTAAGCTTGCTCTGATGTCAGAGTGAAGTATTTTCACAGGATTGGGTCAGGCTCCACTCAACAATCTTTTACAGAAAAGAAGCCAGTGGTGAAATGAGAGTTGAGCTCATTAACTCCCAAGTCCTTAGCTCCTTTTCCAAAGCACTATAAAACCCTCCAATGTATTGATAGAATCAAGAGGAGGAAAAGAAGAGGATATAGTTTGTCTTTTACTGAATTATTAAGTCCTTGTCATCACCCTTTTCCCTTTCTACCCTGACCCTTTCTTCCTCCACCTTGCATTTAAATTTTCTCATTTTGGGACTAAAACATGAGAAAGTCTGGTGCAGAAAAAGAGAAAACAAGCAAAGAAAACTTTTTAAATCTCTCTTCCACTGTTGTTTCCTTTTCTCCTCTCATTTCTGTCTGTATCTAACTTAGATTGTATTTATTCAAATCCTCTTTATATCCAGGATATTTTAGGTTTCCAATATTTTTTCACTGAATAAAGATAGCTCTAAAATTTTTAAATGTATGTCACAAATATTTTACAGATAAATTCGATTTAAAACATAAGTGAATATCAAGTGAGAAAAGCACAAACATAGATTTTCTTCACAAAACGTATAGGTATCTGCTTTCCCCTTAAAAGATATTTTTAAAATTTATAACAGAGGCCACTAGAAGTAAGTTCATATTTAGCAAGATCAGCTAAAAAAAAGAAGGAATGGATTTGATGGGAGCCCGCCCTGGGTCTAATTTAGAAGTTTCCATTTATGTCATGTCAGATTTGGGGAGACTGAACCCTCACTGAGTGCATTGGTTTGACTGTCTTCCAAGCTTGATACCCAGGGTTCACGACTGCAGTTCCTGGCACAGTCATAAATATTCATACCTCTACTAATAATTTGCAAGCCAAATTCATTTGGCTTTTTTCACCCCATCAATCTTATAATTAATAAGGGTGGTGCTCTTATTTCACTTTCCTCCAAAAGAAAAGATAAATGAAATAAAGAGTCATCCTGTAAATTTAAATAGGAGTGCCTCTCGCTGATTAAAAGCTGATGTTATCATATAATGGTGGAAGGAGAGGCTTCAGCTATTTCTCTCACTGGTGGCTGGAGGGGGCGATGGTGGAGGGGGGGCGGCAGATTAGAGCCAAGGAAGCATTTCCAGATGTGGCGGCATGAGCCTTGATCTGAAAAGCTTCGTTATCTATTCAATAAATGCATAGGAGAACTTTGTGCTAGTATGTTGAAAGTGAGTTGTAAGGTATATATTTACAAATTGCACTCTTATCTATTGTTTAGATAGATAGACATTAAATATAGCATGCTAATATCCAGAGAATTAGATTCTAAACAGTCTGCAGTTCTGCCTGAGGTTTAGAAATTTAGAAACATTTTAGAAAGTTGTTAAAATTTAGTGATGATTGTGTCTTTAAAATGACTGCCTTTAAATTAGCCTGATAGCTGTGCTTCTAAATCTAATTGTAAAGACTAGGTCTCCACAGAAACATTAAAGGAGGCATACATCACAAAATGACTTTACAAATAAATCATGGCGCATAGGACATGGTATAAAATGTCCGCTCCCATTGGATTTTCGAAGGTCATTTATAGCAAAGCAGGAAAATCAAATTGAACATAATTTAGAAATAAAATTTTGATAATTGAGCTAAGTAACTTGAACTTGTCAATCACCTGTGACCTTATTCTATTTACACTTTCACTTGAACATTCAAAAGTCCTAAGGCCGATGGATAAGCGTCAAGTATAAACAACTGCCCTCGGTCTGTGGCGAGGTGGGGGGCAACATCTCCCCGCTGTGCAGATTATTCGTTCTGTATTAGAATTAAGAGACCTGGATAAATGAGTAAGCAGAAAAAGCTTAACTTTGTAGTCAGGTGTTTGCCTCTAACTTTCCTTAAGGGGAGCTTACTTTAAAGATGTAATACTGTGTTATTTTTGTGTACTGCTTAGTTTATCTTAGGAGCTCCTGTCACTTGAGTTTCCTTATTGAGACCCTTTCCCCCTTTTATTTATGTGACAGTAATGTAAAGGGACACTAGGCGCTCTTAATGTTCTTTATCCTTAAAGCTTATATTTAAGTGTCTTGTTTCATAAAAGCATGTCATGTTCAGGACAGTCCTTTAAAAATGTCTAAGCACAGTTTACACCTTAAGTTTTCCACCTTAATTCTATGTGAATATAATCACACGTTTAATTTACTGCAAATTTTATTTTTGCTTTTTTCTATTGACATTTAAAATAGGGGAGTAAATGAGAGAGAAGCAAACCTAGTTCTTTAACAGGGTCTCCTTATGTTTCCCCAGACCTAATCTGTCAGCTGCTTCAGGGGAGACACTGGACCACAAGAGCCCGAGGTTGCTTATCCAAGACTCTGGATAAGCAGCACAAGCTGGGAGTCCAAGACATCTTTGTAAGGGGTTCTCAGCAGGTTTGGAGGTTGTGAGTCTTACTCTGGCCAGGTTTCTTCCTGGGGAGTCTGCAGGTAACTGGCTCTCTACTAAGCCCTCTCAACCTTGTTGCCTGAGGGGGAATCTTGGCTAATAGTGTCTCTCTCCTCTCCTCTCCCAGCGACTGTTCCAAAACAGAATTAGACCCACTAAAGCTGATGGGGACTTTCTGGGTCTTTGCTGTTGCTCTCCTAGCTCATCAAAACAACACAACAGCAGTTTTACTACAGGGGAGCCATTGAAGAGATGACAGAGAGATCTAGGGATGACAGGGGGACTTCATCCATGAGGGGTGAGGGTCGGGTGAGGAGCTCTGACAGTCACCCTTTCTCAGGTTCCAAATCTGCTCCTGGAGCCAGAGGCGGGTCTTCCATCTCTGGTACCACCCAAAGTCACCCCGCGGACCTGATGCCTCCATCCTGGCAGAGGCTGATGGAGCGGGCTAGTGCTGGAGCAGGCTGGGCCTGAGCAATGCCTAGTGACCTTCTCTATCTTTAAAGGCCGCTGCAGCCTGAGCACTTAAGAAGTTGGGGCACCTGCTCTTCTGGTCGCAGACTTTCTCACTTGCCAGTGTGGGACCCCTGGCAGTCGCACCTCAGCAGCTAGGAGGTACCCGCCCCGCTCTGCTTCTCCAAGTCTTGGGAGTGGTTGGGACCTGAGGACTGAATCTCTTCCTAATTCCCTTCCCAGCAGCCAGGGAAGAGTCTGGGGGGAGAGCAAGGTGAAAAGCACCCCTCCTCACTCAACCCCCAGGCTGTAGGTGGGTGTCCTCCACGAGGCCCAGAGCAGCAGGGGGCCTTGTTCCCCAGGACACCCCAAGTTCTTGTGGGGCACCAGCTGTGCTCTTCCTCAGCCAGAGGGACCTGAGGGGTCTTGCAAATATGTTTTTGTTTTGATGTTTTTCCTTTCCCTTTTTTGATGAATGACTGGAGAGGTGAGAGAATAGGGTAGGTTTGGGTCAGAGAACAGGAGATAGTAATTACAGAGCTTTGTGGCCGTTTCTGTGCATGCGTGCCTAGGTCACTTGTGTGTGTGTGTGTAACACAAAGAAGCAGGGAGGGGAGAGAGAGAGGGAGAGGGAGAGAAAGAGAGAGAGAGAGAGAGAGAAAGAGAAAGTGACAAGGCCAAAGAACCGTAGACCAAGGAGGTCTGTGGAACTCAGAGACGCATCAGACCCAGCTAACTTCCCTGGCCTTACCTCACAGGTCTGGAATAGACACCTATAGCTTGGGGTTCATTTATCCCTTTTTGTTCATCAGTCTCAAAAACTTTCTTTGTTCCCCAGGACCCGAAGAGAGAGGCTGGCAGGAAAGTGGGGCTGGAGTGACTGTGCACAAAGGTTCAGCCAGGAGAGCTGGGCTCCTGGCTGGGCTGCCCAGGACTCACCCTGCTGGCTTGTGGGCCTGCCTGCCTTCAAATCCTTCATCCAGGTGAGTACCAATTCAGCTTGTTTTCTGTAAAAATGGAAATTATGAGTTATGTTGATTATTTTTCTTTTTCAAAGTCTCGTTTGCCTGAGATTGTGTTTACCAGGCAAAGTGAAGTGGAGAGCTAAGAAGAGTTTGGATAATTCCGAATTCAAACTACCACAAATGACAATTTGTGGTAGAGTGAGGATGGGGCTACTTTTGGACAGTGACCTGGATTGGCTCTGTATTTGGATAGAAATAATCCTACCAATATATTACTACGTGTGTGTACACAGTATCATCAATATCTTAAACCTCCCAATTCTATTGGATTTCAAAAAGTGAATGGTTGACACAGACCAAGAGCCTACTTATGTGTGAGTGTGTTTTGGGGAAATACTTTGGACCTAATGGATCTGCCTGAAACACACAAAGACACACAAAATAGAGGAGGAGAAAAGGAAATTCACATTAACTCAGGGAGAGAGGAGGAGGGAGGGGAAGATAGAAGAGGGGGAGAAGGATGAGGGGGGTGGATGGTGTGGGGTGTGGGAGGAATAGAGACGGAGACAGAGAGATTTTCACACGTGCAGACCAAGGGCTTTGAGGCCCTTGACCCCGACCCCCAAACCCAAGTGCATCTCACAAAACAGGTTCGGCTCGTATTTCAGGCCATCTCCTTGCCCCGTGTACGCGCTCCCCGGGGCCCTAATTCACTCCTGCCCTCTCCACACAATGACATTCGAACCTGGGAAAAGAATTGCATTAGAGCAGATTACTCATAACCGATAGTTATCCGTCTTTTTCTGTTCGACAGAAGTCTATTAAACTCAGCAAAGCCATTACCAGCTGAGCTCTAGAGCGTGCCTTCATTAAGAAAATTAAAATCATACTTTTGAATCTAAGCAAAGCCTGCGCAGGTCTCCAGACTCCAACGTTCTCTTAAACCCGATTTTCCCGCGAATCCATCTCTGCTTTTTGGATACCGTAGGTCAGGGTGAAAAGATTGAGTGTGATGACAATCACTGGAATATAGGGATGTCTGAGCTCTGAAGTACCATCTTTCTTCCCAGCCCCCCGCCCCCACCCCCCCACCCCCACCCCCCCACCCCCCCCCCCCCCCCCCCCCCCCCGCCGCCTTTCCTTCTTGGATCTTTTCTAGTGCTTTCCAGTTAAAGGCACCACACCTGTGCAGGTGTGGCCCGGGACTGGGGAGCTGGCGGGGTGGGGGAGGCGGAGGTGGGAGACAGGGGAAGGTGTGGTATGGTGGCCCCCGAAGCCGCGTGGAGAACATCCCCAGCTGATGTCTGCGGCCAGAGGCCCGCTCCAAGCGCACGTGTCTCTCTCCGTCTCTTCTCTCTCTCTCTCTCTCTCTCTCTCTCTCTCTCTCACACACACACACATCCTAGCGCGCAAGGGGGACAGGGACCCCCTCAATTGCATTTCACACTTGCTCCGGGACCAAAGTGGCCTCAGAGCCTTTGCCCACCCGGGCACGGGAGCCTGGCCCAGGATGGAGAGGGCAGCTGCGTGTGCCTCAGACAGGGAACCTCCTTCCCTTTGGCTGGGTCTTCGGCCTCTGGGGGCCTGGTAGGGTTTCCTCCTTGGTTAGTAGCAGGAACCTCAGCTAGCGGTACCCCTTGAAGATTGGGGGCGCAATCGGCCCAGCTCCTCGCCTGTTCTGCGTCCCAGCGAGGGGAGGAGGGAACAGGTGTGGAGCGCGGCGGGGGCGGGGGGCGTGGGGGCGACACTCCCTCCCCTCCCGGTGGCCTCAGGGTAACAGCTCCCAGTGCTCCGGCCGAGGTGGGATCTCCAGCTCCACTTTCAACTGGAAACATCACCAGGCAGGAGAGCTGTGTGCTCGGCTCAGAGGGGGCGCGTTTACATTGATTTTCTGTGGCATCTGGAAATTTGCTGGGTTTGAAGAATAATTTTTAGCATGGTTTACTTTTTTGTTAGCCACCGCCCTTCGTTTCAGCATTTTGCTTGGTAAAATGTTAATTACTCTGTATTTCTCTGAAAAGTCTGCCCAACTCAGGGCTCTAAAGGAAAACACAACGGCTTTGGCTTTTTTTCCTCGTGTCCTTTCCTAGGGCTCTAAAAGCAGAGATGCACTGCTTCCATTTTTGTCAGAATGCCCCATAATAGAGTTCTCACCCCTCTTTATGTCTAATGAGGGCTTTGAGGTTTATTAGGGGGAAATAGCACACACCCCCTCAGCACTCAAATACAGGATTAGGTGGAGCTCACTTGAAAGTGTATATATAGTATTGTTGTTCCTTGGCAAGTGTCTAATTCTCTTTCCCATAACTTCTATTTGACACAAAATCCTACAAAATTCAAGTGATGAAAGTCAGAGAATAGATGTGGATAAGCGAACATCCTTTTATCATCTCCACAGTTTTCAACCTGCTAAACTGGTAGATATTAAAAAAATTTTTTTTCAGGGAAAAAGAAAATAAAACAAGTGCACCTTCACTGTTGTTAGTGTTTTCTTCTCATTGAATGTAGACACATCATTAGATTTCTTTTTTCTTTGTAGCAAAAGATGAGGAAATCAGAAATGAACAGCAGCCTTTTAACAGCAGCAAATCCCAAGACTTTTGAGATGGTTTTCTTTGCTTCTGTTTTCCCTTCTTTGCCCTTCAAGCAAAACAAAAAACAAAGATAAAAAAGAAGAAACACCATTCCTAGTGGAGAGTTTATTTTGTTGCCACAATAAAGGGGTGGAGACAGTTAATAGCTATTTGAGATGATAATGCTTAGTGATCCCATTCATTTAATCATAATCTTCAAGTGGTTTAAGATTAAGGTGTTTTTGGTCTCTTCCTAAGGACCTTTATATTAATTTACTTAGAACATTGCCCAGACTGTCAATGTCTCCAAATTTCATTAAGTCAAACTGAGACAAATACAATGAGATTTTCATATTTTCTTCCTCTGTGAGACTATCGACTGGAATTATTTTTATTTGGATTCAACTGCAGTGGGGGTCACTTGCTTCCTTTTCTCTATTATAGATAGATATATAAAATATGTGTGTTACGTATCCACACACCCACATACATATTTAAATGAACCAATATTGTTTACAGATAACTTCCCTTTCACTTCTGAGCTTAATGAAGACCTTTCAAAAAGTCAACTCCAGTGGCAGGAGACAGATTCTGCTTCACCCAGGCCAGGATTTATGTTTAAAGTAAGTTTGAACGCCCTGAACTTCTTCAAAACAGACAAAAAATAATGAGAACAACTTGGAGTATAAATATTTAACTTTACCTCAGTTGTCACGACAGCCCCAGCAATTCTTCAAACACAACCGGAATGAGGCGTCACTTCACTGGCATCAGACCATCAGACCGGGCTGCCTCCGCCTTGCCCTAGGAGCGCTCGTCCCCTGAAGCCCCCGGGTGCCCGTCCCGGAGCGTCCCCAAAGAGGAGGATTGGAGAAGGCGTGACGCGGGGCGGGGGGGTGCTCTAGGGAGAAGCGAGGCAAGAGAACGGATTTTTAAACTCTAAGGTCCTGATCGTCTGGCAAGAAATGAACATCAAGAGACCCACCTTTCCCCTGCCGTCTTCCCTGCCCGCTGTTCCTTCCCCTCATTTCTCAGAGCTGTTTTCACAAAATCCTGAGATCCCGTACCTGCAAAAAGCAACCCCCCAAACTCCCTACAAACTAAAGTCGTTCGCACTGCAGATTTACGCTCTTTCTGTGGGGTCTGGCTGTGGGCAGAAGACTTTCCGCGTCAGAACTGCTCCGCCCGCGCCTTTCGCGGGAGGAGAGGCTGGTGGCGGTAGCGGGTCGGCCGGCCAGAGGTTGTCCCAGCTCCCGCTACCTGCTCGCCCTCGCCTTACTGTGGTTAGAATCCCGGGAAGATGCACTGGGACGCCGAGAAAGCGCCTCTATGCACCGAAAAGATTGAAAAATAACCCCGACACTCTCATATAGTACCAGTCCCACACCTTGCACTGGCGCGAAGCACCCGGGTAAGATCAAGTGTCAAAGACAGTGGCGGTTTATTTTGGTGCATTTCAGCTCCCCTTTCCGTTTCCAGCAAAATTGAGAACACGGGCGGAGGAAAAACAGGGACCTTCGTGGGGGGGAAAGACCTCGTGTGTGTGTGTTTGTGTGTGTGTGTGTGTGTGTGTGTGTGTGTGTGTGTAGGTAGGTAGGTACGGTGACAACTTTCAAGTACATTCTCTATTTAAAAACAAAAACAAAACCCGGACAGAGGCCGATATTTCTTTGCGGTGCAGGAAAGGGTCATTCAAGAAAAGGAACTGTCTGAATTCCGAAAGCGGTTTCTCGGGACTTTACTGAAAAAGTGAGAGTTCCCCGGGAGTTTAATTTGGCCAGACTGTAAAATGTTGTTTTGTATTGGCCTCTTTCCCCATCAGATATCCATTTAAAAAAAAAAATACTACAAGCATCTATTAAAAAACATTTCCTTGGACTAGAAATCTACAGCTCGGCAGAAAGAAACAAGCCAAGCAAAAACCCAGGGAATAAAGAGATTTAGAAAATAAAAAACCAAAACTGTGTCCCTTTCTTAGTCATTTGATAGTTTTATTCCCCGGAGACCAAGTGAAGGTAGGGGTTCGTACTTTATTATTTTATTATTCGTATATTATTATTTATCATTTATTCACTTAAATGCTCAGCCTTGACAAACTGTTTCCCCACCGCGGGGTTCTTTTGCAGAACCCAAGCCGGGGTGGTGGAACGAGTCAGGTGAGCGGGGTGCGGGGCGCAGAAAGAAAAACACGCTTTGCTTCGCAGAGGGCTGACCCGCAGCAGTCTACTCCACTGGCCAGCAGGGGGCGCTCTTATGTTATCTCTGGACCAGACAGCCGAGCGGCTCTGAGCTGCAAGACAGGCTTTGCACTTTTACGCAGCTGCAAAAGGAAGGGGAGGGGGGAGTGGAGCTCCTAAACCCTCAGCAGCTCTTCCAGTTGGGTTATTTACCCTCTGTTCGGCAACATACCCATGTGTCACTTTACCTACCCACCCCGCTTATAGTGCACCCCCCTCTCCATCAACCCCTTTTCATCTGCATCTATGAAGCACATGTATAATCTCTCTCCCTAGCCTTGAAATATACATTAATGCAACTTATTAAATGCGACGACGAATAGTCAACATTTTTTTCGCCTGTTAGTTCCGCTGATCCAAGCAGGATTTATTTGCAGATCTCACATCCCGGAGCCATAATGCGTGATTTTTTCCCCTTAAATAAAATTGGTCAAATGTTGACAACCTTTAAGCCAATCTAACACTCAAGATTAGTGATGGGAAACTAATGAGAAAATATAAGATCGCCCGGCCTGAGGGCTGCCAATTAAATCTTCGCTGATTGAAAAATAAAGGCGGACTTGGGGTGTGAGCCCAGCTCAACTTCAACTATTAATTTAACATGTTGCCGGGGTCCCTGCCTTCTCTCCTCTAAACTGCTTCCCATAATAGACCTTCCTCCTCCCCCATCCTTCAACCTAAAAAGCCAAATGTTATTTCTCCGAATATTTCAAGAGGTCCAAATCAGGATGATCATTTCTTACACGGTAAATATTAGGCCTTTAAGCAATATGATTTAACTAATTAGAAAATTTACATCATTAAGTCTCAGGGAGAGAAAAAAAGAGAAACAAATCTGCCAGTCATTTTAAAGGAGACAGGCACTATTGAAGTGTGAAGAAATCGGCTCTAATTCAAAAAGGCAATCGGGCAGAAAAAGCCCTCAACATTACCCTGCTAGTTATTAATCAGAAAGGGCTCTCTCTCCTCCCCACTCCCCCTCCTCTCTTAGCGCTGAGTTTAAGTTCGTTTTTTTGCCAGTGGCCCATGTCATATTTATATTGAGGTTTTGTCTGCTAAAGGATGGAAATCTGAAAATGTTTCAATATGAAGAAATCAGAATCCTCAAAGGAAAAAATATTCACAGAATC
This sequence comes from Pseudorca crassidens, assembly GCF_039906515.1. Lineage (NCBI taxonomy): Eukaryota > Metazoa > Chordata > Mammalia > Artiodactyla > Delphinidae > Pseudorca > Pseudorca crassidens. Next base: position 81,141,391 of record NC_090296.1, read on the forward strand.
ACCTTTCTTCCAGACAAGTAAACCTGTTATGATAAACAATCCTCACCCCCTCTTTATTTTTTTTTCATTCTTTCGTTTTTTCTTCCCATTAAGTTCCTATTTTGAAACCTGCTTGGTGAGAACTGAAGTCTTTGTGTCCTGCTCCCCTCCCCCTCCTTTCTTGCACCCCTCCTTCTGCCAAAGTGAGAAACTTAGACTGAAAGCAGAAAAGTACAAATACATTAACAAAGCCCCACTCACTTGATAAAAAGGCCATGGTCTAGGCGTACATGTCAGGAATCTAAGGGAAGGGGAATCAATCCGGTGGGTCTCTGGACAAAAGATGATGAACTAGAAATTCCCCCCACCTATGTATAATAATTGATAGAGTATGTAATTAAAGTGAAAAAGAAAGGCAGGTAGGTGAGAATTATTTTAAAGTGCATTATTATGTTGTGTGGCTTTTTCTCTATCCCCCCCTTCTCCATTCAATCTTAAAACAGCAGCCTCATTATAGCTAGGTGCCCCTTCCCACCTTACTCTTACTTAAGCCCTTGGTGCACCACACACATAGCCCTGGTCTACTCATTCCCAGCAAATTAACTGAAGAGGGAACCGCAATGGAACTTTGTGAGTAGTTCCATTTGGAAACTCAGGCCCTTCCTGGCATCTCTGAGGACTTGTTCTCAGACACTGGGTTAAGAAAAAAATTAATAGCAAGCTTTAGGTATTCAATTTCCCTTCATTATTATTTATTTTTAAATTACAAAGAGGTCCCAAAGCCTCATTTTTCTGCCTTGCTCTATTCTTTTATTGGGTACCATTCCAGCCTCATTTTCTTAACCTCCTCTCCGCCTTACAATCTAAAAGTTTCACAACCTTGCTTCCCACCAAGTCCCTGGGCCTGGAATTCTCAAGTCTTTGGGCTTCTGCCGGCCTGGAACAACTCTCCAGCGTTAGTTCAATGCCATTCTTCACCTTACCAGATTTCAACTTTGCAGGAGAGAGCAGTAGCAGATCTGGGCTATTAACACACCACAGTTAATTCTCTGCGGGAACTTTTACTAGGTGGGACGTGTGGAAGGAGAAAACATCTGTAAACAGTGAGCGCTCTTGAGGGTGGGGAGAGAGTTCTGACATAAGAGGTCAGAACACATATAAATGTTCGCAGAATTTGTGAAAAAAACAGTTCGGAGTTAAATTTTGGCGAAATAAGGAAAGGAAAGAGCATGGGGGGACATTGGGAAGAGTCTAGAATGCTCCCCCAATTTAGCTTTCTTTCTGACCGTCACGGAACAGATGGGAGTCGAACGTGCTCCTCTTCGAGAAAGATTAGAGTAAAATGGGCACTTCTGTCACTTTCAGGAGGCGGGACACAGAGAGGTGAAAATATACAAGACAATGGCCTCTGGTGCTGGAGGGCTCCCCTGGCGGGCTCCCACCCTTTGCCCAGTTCCTCTCGGAACTCTCCTTACCTTTGTTGCTTGGATTTGATCTGACACACTGGATGTTCCTGGGCTAGGTTCTTTGAGAGGAAAAAGACCACGAGAATCAACCGGTCTCCTCCTGCATCTACTCCGAAGCCAAGAAGCATTACAATAAAATTTACAGCGCTTTTAACAACTCGCAAGTAAAGCATTAAAATTCTCTTTAATTGAGAAAATATTGATTTTTAAGTCTAGAAAAAGAGAAACCGTAATTTAGTTGCAAACTTTCAAGCGGGAATATAGCGTACTATGTGGCTGTGTTATGGATCCACTCTTTATACACATGCAACATCACATCTTTAATTGCGCTACTTTACAAAGTGATAAAGACAAAAGATAACCCGACTTAGGCAAACGATTAAGAAGAAAAGAAAAAGGACCTAGAATAATTTCCTTCTCCGGTTATTTATAAAAGAATTGTCTCCTTTTCTGAAGAAGAAAAACAAAAACAAAAACAGCCCAGAGGGGAGGAAAGAAATAAAAAGAACGGAAAACCACAGACCAGTCTAAAAGCAACTCACATTAGCAAATCCGTTGATATTCTTTACCAATGGAGGAATGAAGCCAACACATTTAGAGAAAATGCATTCACGGACAAAATTGCATCCTCCTTTAAACGAAACAAACCTGGGTCTTTTTTCTTCCTTTACTCCCCCGTCCTGTTTTGGGGAGGGGGGGGCAGAATCCATTGGTGGATAGGGAAGGGAAAGAAAATCAGGCTTTCTATGTTATTTCTCTATCGGTTTTTGGTATTACAGAGGAGTAAAGAAGTTTTTGTGTGGTGGTGTTTCATTGATCAGTCACTCTGAGCTAATGTAATTATCCTCATCAATAGGAGACTGCAGAGAGAATCATTATGTGGGTGACATTGATAAATGATCGCCCAGGAACGGCCCTCTCGCGGGCAACCCCACATCTGACCCTCCCACACACACAATGTAGTCATAGAAACACCTAGAGAACCTCGGGCACCGCCGCGGAAGGGGCAAGAGAGGGAAGAAAAGCCTCCGGCGGCCGGGGCGGGGGTGAGGGCGAAGGGGGGCGGCCAGTCCCAGATCCAAACCAGTTCTGGCGACAAAAACAGCCAACGGCGGGACGGAGGAGGGCGTTGCGGGAGGGAGAATCTCCCTTCCCAGCATCAAACCCTCACACAGTTGCTCACAACAAAGTGAAAATCCGCCCTCCAGACGACCCATTCCTCCACACCTTTACCATGTGTGCACTCACTACCAACAACTTCTGATGTTTGCCGAGACACACGTTCAAGTAGGTTTCTCCAAAGGAGTTAAATAATTAGGTGACAAACCTGTAGGCATCTCATTCTCACGAGGGTCCCTTCCCCCGCCCCCGTTCAAAAAACTCCAAACAACAAACCAACGAAACCCACAAACCTATCTGAACAAAGACAGCAGCTGGGCGACCCCCTCACTGCGTTCCCCCCAGTTATTTACTGGGTGACCCCCTCCTTTCTCTTCACCTCCTAACCCAGTGCCTCTGATTATGAGATAATGGATTTTGCGATTGGTCCTGTCGGGGGGGGGGGAATCTCCACCGAACCCCACGTTTCCATCTTTTGACTGTTTTATTTAAGCCAATGGGAAAGTATCGAGAGCCGTAATTGATTCATAATGATCCGTAAATCGATGTCGGAGCGCGGGGGGCTGGGCTGGAGGTGTATGAAGAGTAGAGGGGGGAAAGCTGTTTATTTATTTTATTTCTAAAGCTTCAACTAAAGTAGCTTCGACACTGCGGGGGCTGGAGGGGAGGAGCTGTTGGGCTCTGCCGGATCATCCATCATCGCTGTCACCCAGAGTCTGCCCCGAGGAGCCTTAGACGCAATCTCCCTTCTGTCTCTACACCGAAACTATTAATATTAAAACCTCCCTTCAAACACTGCCCCGACGGTCTCCATTCTCATCACAATCTGACCGGCCTCCCCCATCAGGCCCTCGTTGCCCCTGCGCCGAAGCTTCCTCCCAGCCCGGCCCCGACGGAGGGAACTCCAGCGACAGCGCACGACGCCCTTAGCTGATCACGGCGACTGTTAGGTGGCCCTCCTCGCCCCCGTCGATTTGAAGCACGTCTGCCTATCTCTGTCCAGCACACACACACACACACACACACACACACACACACGCGCGCGCGCGCGCAAACGGAAGGCCAGGTGAGGGCCGGGGCAGCCGGCGCGGAGGGGGAGAGTCTGCACTCCCGCTGCCCCTGCCCAAGCCCCCGCACGCACGTCTGCACCGACCCGGCTCGGTGGGCGGCGGGCGAGGGACTGTGGCTGCGAAGCCGGCACATCCAGACACCCAGACACCGGCCCTTCTCACACAGTGGCAACTTGCAGCGGAGGTCCAGGCTCCTTATCAAATTGCTGGCCTGCAAGACTAATGGGGAACTTGTGGAGGATCCCTGTCCAGTCCCTTTGAAGGAAGGTCCCTCCTCTGACAGCTGCTAGAGATATTAGCCACATTTCCCTTCCCAAATCTGCTCCGGGTTAACGGGCCCATAGGGGTGGGAGGGGGCGAGGAGGCCAGGAGGATCCTGATGGACGCTTCTCTGCAAATCTAACCAGGGTGAGCTGGGCCGAGTGCGGGGCGCTGACCTGGCGTGGGGGGAGAAGGGGGGTGGGCGGAAGACACAAACTTCCCTGATCTCTTCTCTCATTTTCCTTCAAAACGTGGCTTCTTGCTCAATTCCCAACCCTTAACAGATGGCGACTGCAGTTCTCTCAGAATTTCTTAAAGAAAGGGAAACCTTTGGAATTTATTTCTGCTTTTGCTTTTCCATATAAATAAAAAAGTGTTTTTATATTACTCTTGTTTTGGAGAACATAAGCAATTTTATTCAGACTACAGTATTTCCTTTAACACTATATGGTTGTCAAAACACCATTCCCAGTTTCTTTGCTTTTGACAGCTGAGTCTTTCTTAAATATACCCAAATCGGAACTCTTTATACTAAATAGTAAACCCGAGATAGGAGCAAGTGCCTTCCGAGGTGGTATAAAAAAAAAAGCATTATAAAAATTGGACAACTCTTACCACCTCTCTGTCTTAGCTTATGGAGGGTGGGGGGAAGCAAGGAAATGCAAACAAATATTATTACAATTATTATTCACCTCCAAATATTTAAGAGGGTTAAGGTTAAGGTAATAGGGTGTGAAGTTGTTAAAGAAATCAAACCTGAGATGATTTTATTCATTAAAACCAAGGATAGAGGGTTCTGGGATCTAAACTGCGATGAAATAGCTTAATAATAATTTCATTAAACACTTTCTAACCATGAGCCAACTACCAAGTAAACCCTTCAGCATTTACTCTACTGAGAAGAAAGGAAGAAAAACTTTGCCAAAAATTTTTTTCAGCTGATGTGAGAGTTAATTTATAAATGAAGAACTTGTCAAATTTTACATACAAGCATTTATATTAAAAATAGACAAATATTTAAAATTTGCAAAAAGACTCCAGGTGAAATTGGACAACAAAAATGAGAGGGAAGCTCTTTCTATTCCAAGTGGCACAGAATTTCTCCTTCAACAGTTAGCTTGCATCGGAAGTGTTACTTCTGTGTTTAAACAGCAGAACGTTAATTAAACTAGTAAATGGATTTATAAAAATTCTACCTAAAAATGATACAAAACAATAGAAGTTTTTTTCCTTGTTCCTTTGTATACAACTTCTATTAATGTCTGTCTGTTTGTCTGTTTTGCAATGGGAAGATGGAAGAACCCAAAATAAGATACAAACTTGAATTTCTGGGATAGTAAATGATTTCCCAATCAGGCTGACATCACACAACTAAGCTAGAGTTTATGACAGTATCCCTTCTGAACATAGGGTTCAAAGTTTGGGTGTTACAAAGTTCCAGGATAGTATATTTATTTGTGAAATTGAGGGGGCATGCTAATACCTCACATCTTTTTTCACTTTGCGTATTTTAGCAGGCATGGCTTGTGCAGTATCATCAAGCTAATGACAGAGGTGTTGAGGAAAGTTGCGTGGAACTTTGAAAATGGCATTACATTGCCTGTTTTGTTGTTGTTTTAGAAAACAAGTTTAAGTTTAGTGAGCAAATCATCACACTAGCGTGCCTGCACATGGAGCTGTCTGAAATAAAAAGACATCATACTATATTAAATATTAATGATTAAGTAATCTCTTCAATCAGGATTTCAGACTCCATAGAAGTTGTTTACTCACCTATGAACATCTATATGTAAATTTTAATTTACATATTCAACAGTATTTTAGTAACTGAGAGAGAAAAAACACAGGTAGATGAATTATCTTTGAGCACAGACGTTAGTTATTTCTGATGATGTAAAATTAACCCCGAAAAAGCCCTTATTCTGGCAGAGAATGAACATGAAAAGCTTCATCTGAAAGTATTTTTTTTTTAACATAATGCATCTAAAGAGGAGGTTGGACGTGTTGGTGATCTTTCAACCTGGCTCATAACACACACACACACACACACACAGTTTCGTACCTTTAGAAGTTTTCTGCTGGTAGAATTTATAGGCCAAATATATACTGAAAGCCTACGGAGGTGGTTACCTTAAAAAATTGTTGGTAAGTTAAGTTTCAAATATACTCGATTTCTGGGGCCAAAGCCATCACCTACTTTCAATCCCAAATATATAGTAGGTACTGTGCAACCTTGCCTTAAAACTATTAAAAACACAAAAGCCTAACAAAAAATCAAAAATGAAATATTTATTACCGCATTTTGTGACTTAACACCTTTTTTTTTTAACATAACGTCACAGTCCTCATACAAGTATTTTAATGTAAATTTGACAAAGCTTAAAGGTAACAGCATTTTCTTCTAGTGAGGAACACGTGCTGAGAAAAGAAGAATTCATGGACATACAATACCAATTCCACAGCAGATCTGATACTAGCAAAAACATTCTTT